>NC_052349.1:93286418-93429680 GCF_009727055.1 Benincasa hispida | reverse complement strand
TCAGGCTATTTGGACCTTTTTTAAGAGCTTTTTAGTTTGGGTTTGGGAACTTTTTAGGTTGTGTTGAGAGTAAAAGTGTTAATTCGACACTTTAAAGGAACTTTTTAGGTTTTGTTGAGAGAGTCAAAGTGTTACTTTTTAGGAACTTCTGCAGCTTTTTTTGTGTTAAAGTAACACATACAAGCATTTAGGAACTTATTAATGTTTTGTGTGGTTGTAGAATTATGGTAGGGTAATGTTAAGATCGTCTAGCAGATTAACTAGTTAGGGAAGCCAACACTTTGACTATGAATCCCTCGATAGAGGAAGGCATGACCATCGTATCAGGTGATAGTAGTATGTCTTATGTTGAACATTTAAATATTATTGTAACCTCTAATTGAAGTAGTACATTTGATCTTGTTACAAGAAAACCAGTAAGCGTCTTTGCTACAAAGTTTAGCAACGCCATTGAGACCGTGACTAAAATCACAAGTCAGTTTGTTACACAACAAAAGCAAGGAGATGAACCTTCGAAAAACTATGTAAGTTATGACAACTTTCAGTTATGATTAGTGGATTTAAGAACTTAATTTAGTTGTTGTGTGGCTATCCTGCAATTATGGTAGCCACTTCAAATATGAGTGTTTTAGTGGATTTAGGAACTTCATTTATTTGTTTTGTGGCTATCCTGCAGTTATGATAGCCACTTTAAATGTGTGTGTTTTAGTATATTTGTTGCCACTTTTTAGGTTTAAAGGGCATTTAAGACTATTGAATTACATTCATAGCTTGGGGGGAAGGGTTCACTTTGATGCTTTCTATGTATTGTTGCTACTTTGTAGGTTTAAATGGTGTTTAGGTGGAATTAGGACAAGTTCATAGCTTGGGGGATGTATATGTTCTAATTGTTTTTGAAATTATCTTGAAGGCTAAATGTGCACTTTAAAGGAACTTTGTTCTTGGCTTATTGGTAGGGATCTGAGAGTTGAGTTATATGCTTTTAGGACTATCAAATGACGAGTTTAGTCTTGAAAGAAATTTTGGATTTAGGGGGGAGGGGTTCAGTTTGACATTTTCTATGTAATTGTTGCTACTTTGTAGGTTTAAATGGCGTTTAGGTGGAACTAGGAGACGTTCGTAGCGGGGGGAAGGGGGGTACGTATATGTTCTAATTGTTTTTTAGATTATCTTGAAGCCTAAATGTGCACTTTAAAGGAACTTTGTTCTTGGCTTATTTGTAGGGATCCGAGAATTGAGTTATATGCTTTTAGGTGGATTTAGAGGGGAAGGATTCACTTCGATCCTTTCTTTGCATTTGTTGCTACTTTGTGGTTTAAATGGCGTTTAGGTGGAACTATGACACATTCGTAGCTTGGGAAGGGAGGGAGAATGTATATGTTGTATATGTTGCTCGTAATGTGAGGAAGGGTTCACGTCTTAATTATAACCATTTTAATCACTTTTTAGATAGTAAAATTGTTCTTTGTGGTGATCATGTTTTAATTATGAACATTGACAACTTGTTTGTATCTTGATAGAGGGATCATTCCTCATAACCATTTTAAACATTTTGTTTTTCCTATTACAGGTTGTTCGTCTAAATTCTTAAAGATCATTTTTTTGGAGATTGCAAGAAGATTTTGTGAGATGACTACTTAGTTTGGTTTCGTATCTCATTTATTTTGGCTTAGGAAAGATTAAAATTTTTTGGTATAGGAGATTTGTAAGAAGTTAGAAAAGCTCAAATATAATTATATGTACAGTTTTTTCTTAAAATTTTATAGCTTGTGTATTGAATATTAGTCTTATTTTTAAATATATAAGCTTACTTTTGTTATATTTATTCCCGATTGATTTATTTGAAGATTAATTTTTGTTTGTACATAATTCGGTATTAAGAAAATAAAAAATCGGTTATTTAATTGTTACAAAAAATATATAGAATTATAAATAACTTATGCCGACGAAAATAAACGTGGGCAGAAATCTACATATTGAATTGAAATTTTGTTGTTTAGGACTATGCTTTTCCCGACGTAAATTGTATTTTGTTGGAAAAAAACACATGCCGACGCAAGCAGTTGTGTTGCCAAAAATGGTATTTATACCGACGAAAATTGTTTTCGTCAGAGGAACTTCTCTCAACATGGATACAACAACGATTCTACCGACACAAAAATATGCGTCGGCATAACCTATCCTGGCGGTTTTAATACTTTGCCCGGCATTTTTTTGCATGGGAAAATGTGAAAATTCTTGTAGTGATGATTGCTAACTAACGAAAACGTGATATCTCCAGGAGAATAGTGCAAGAAGGTATTTATAGCTTTATGTCATGGAAAAATGATCGATTCTATCTTTGAATACTTGAAGGAGTGGAATGGAACACCAATTCCTATTTGCTAATCTTTATGGCTATTCGATGAATGGACCCCATGCATTTCAAATTGTTGAAAGATATGATAAAATTTGTATTTGCTAATTTTTTGCTTTTACTTTTAAAATCGGTTTTTATCATAATTGATACTATTTATCAATGATCTCCAAGGAACATATACTGGCAGTGAAACCCTTCAAATTATTTATAGCTCATGGCCAAAGTATGAGAAATTGTCAAAATCTCATGGTCAATACCGTCCGAGATGAACTGAGAAAAACTATTTTTACAAATTTTCAAAAAACATGCTAGTTTTGTAAGGTGAAAACCTAACCTTGCTATTTCTGAAAATTTCCTCAAAGTATACTCATTGTAACTTTTTTTTTAAATAATGTCACCGTAATATATTTTCATCCTCATTGAAGTTATCTTGAAATAATTTCAAAGATCAACTAATAATTTTAAAATGATGGGGGCATAATTTAAACCTACGGTTCTCAAGCAATAATTGAAATCTTCTAATGCTTTTAGTAATACATGAAAATTAATTTAACAGGTACTGTCATTAACAAGGATCTACCTAGCTCATATAACAGATGGATATATCCGATCTGAAAAAATCATCTCACCACACCTAAGAACAAGTCTCGTCTAAGTCCCCTAGTCGATCAACAACATAATCATGTCATCGATAGCTATGCCAAAATTGCCACACGTCAAACATAAAAATCAACAATGTAATCATGTCATCGATATCTGTAGGCGATAAACCGTGATCTACATCTGTCAGTATCACAGTCTATTACGGCCTATCATGGATAGATAGTGACATTTTACTATACTTGTAAATCAGTTGGTTCATTTTCCTTTATTTGAAAATAACTTTTTATTAGGAAAAGAGAAATTTATTAAATCAATTTTTTGGATTTGTTTATTTTAAAAAGTGGTTAATCGATTATTTTTTAGACTTCAAAGTTTTCTTCTCAAGAAAATATCTTTTATGAAATTAAACCTCTTTTTAATGAAATTTTGGAGAGAAAATTAGAAAGGAAATATTTTATTATTATTATTATTAAACAAGCTTTTTACAAGAAAACATATTGAAATCAAATCTTGGCATCCCAATAAAAAAAAAAAAAAAAAATTACTTTAGAAGCTCAAAATATTGGTATCCCAAATATTCTACGTCTCATCAATAGAAAAGCTTACTTGTTGAAAATATTAGATCAAATACTATATATAATCTAAATACATATCATATATTGAATATCATAATATAGAAAAGATATTTAAAGAATCAAACTTATATATTTCTAAAAATTAACAATAATATGAAAATCAAATGAAAATAACATTGAGTACATAAAATAGGGAAATAGAACAATCTTAAGGTTTAACATACCACAAATACACAAGTCAAATATGTGCGAGACTTGACAAATTTGTTATTACAAATAATGAAAACAACTTCAAGGTTATTAAAAATTAGTTACATACAAGCTGTCTTTATATACTTTTATAATTTCTTGTACAAGTAAGAGAGTGAAAAAATACAAAGAGATCAAGATAGCAAATCAAACTTATCTTGTAATAGTTCTTTTGTAACTCCCCTAACAAAATCATCAGCTTCTTCGTGGACGTAGGCTACCTTTGGTCGAACCACGTAAAAACCTTTGTGTTCTTCTTCTTCCCTGATCTTTTTTACTCTATCGTGTACCTTTTGACACCGATCGTGTAGACTCTCACTCGGCCCCGAACCCCATCGTCTAGACGATCTTCAGTAAAACCTTCATCGTCTAGACAAATATTGCCTTATCGTCTAGACGAATCACTGCCTTACCTCAATCGACTAGACGATACTTGCCTTCATCGCCCAGACGATCTCCGACAGCATCACTCTAAGGTTCTCCCTTTCTTTTCTCTCAGTATCTTTCTGCAACAAAGAAAAGAAAGAATAATCATTAAAGTGTCTACAATATTCAGAGTGCTTGAAACTAATCTCGACCATCAAAGTGTAGGGTAAAGATTATTCTTCACGTAGATTGTGTTTTTAGCACACTGTTTTTGAGTTCAGTGCTTTCCATCGGTGGTTTTTGGTTTTCACAGTCGGGCCAGGCTTTCATTAAGCCCAAAATTAACTTTATTTTCAAGTTTACACTGATATCTCACAGCCCATTAAACCTATCAAGCCCAACAAAGTGGTATCAGGGCTTGCAAGAAAACTTCAAGATTAGTCAAGATTCTAAAGAAGCAAAATCTTGGAGCTTTCAGATAGAATTTGAAGCAAAAATGGCAATAGCAAGGTATGACATTGAAAAGTTTGATGGGAAATGAGACTTTGGTTTGTGGAAAGCCAAGATCAAGGCCATCTTGGGGCAACAAAGGGCTCATAATGCAACAGAAGAAGAAAAAGAGAACATGGAGCTAATTGCTCATGGCACACTTGTTTTAAAATTGTCAGACAGTGTTCTAAGACAAGTGATCGACCAAGAGACAGCATTCAAGATGTGGAGCAAGCTGAATGAGCTTTATAAGACTAAAAATCTGCCTAATAAGCTTTTAAGGGAAAAGTTTTTTTACCTTCAAGATGAGTGCTTCTAAATCCTTGACAGAGAACTTAGATGACTTCAAAAAGATTACTGCTGAATTCAAGACTGAAGGAGAAGAGATTGGAGTAGATAATGACGCTTTTGTGCTTCTCAACTCACTGTCGGATTCCTACAAAGATGTGAAGACTGTCCTAAAATATGGTAGAAACTCTCTAACTACTGATATTATCATTTCAGCCCTTAAAATCAGAGAGATAGAGCTCCTAACCAGCAAGGAAGATAAGCCTAGTCTTGAAGGCTTATTTGTCAAGGGTAAGTCAAAGCAGAATAATAAAGAAAAGGGAAAACAAGGCTCAACAGAAAAAGGGAAAGAAAAATCCAAGGTTAGATGTAAATATTGCAAAAAACTAGGATATCTAATCAAGGATTGCAGAACTTTAAAGTGGAACAATGAGCAGAAAAACAAGCAACCACAACCTCAACAGAAAGTCCAACCAAATCAGTCAGGTGAAGCCTCAGTTTGTGAGGATTCTTACTTCTATTCAGATGCTTTAGCTACATCAAATTGGAAGGCAGATGAAGAATCTAATAAGAACCTAGATTGGGTTCTAGACTCAGGGTGTTTTTTCCACATGACAGCCCACAAAGACTGGTTCAGCACTTATAGAGAGTTGGATGGAGGTTCTGTCTACATGGGTAATAATAACTCATGTCCAGTAGTTGGTATTGGCTCTATTTCACTCAAACTTGAAGATTGATCAGTTAAACTATTGAGGAATGTCAGACATGTGCCTAAGTTGAAGAGAAATTTGATTTCACTAGGCATGCTCGATTTCATTGGCTGTGATACAGAGGAAAGCAAGGCTACTGTGAAGTTTTGAAGAACAATAAGCCTATTCTCAGAGGGATCAAGATTAATGGTGTCTATATTGTTCAAGGAGTTCAGAAAATGCATTCAGCCTTGATTGTGACTCAGAAGCAGCCTACTGAAGGAGATCTTTGGCACAAAAGACTCTCACACATTAGTGCCAAAGGTCTACAAGCTCTTGCTAATCAGGGAATTCTACCTAAGGGAATTCATTAGAGCCTATCCTTTTGTGAACATTGTGTGATAGGGAAGGCTACAAGGCAAAGTTTTGTAAAGGCTCAGTACACAACCAAGGCCATCCTTGACTATATGCATTCGGACCTATAAAGTCCCTCACCTTTCCAATCCTTAAGTGGAGCCAGGTACTTCTTAACCTTTGTGGATGATTATTCTAGAAAATGTTGGATTTATTTCCTTAAATCTAAGGATTTAGTATTTGATAACTTCAAAGAATGGAAGATTATGGTTTAAAAATTATCTAACAGTCAAATTAAGTGTCTAAGAACTAACAATGGGCTTGAGTACTGTGTAGAGAAGTTTAATGTTTTTTGTAGACAGCATGGTATTACTAGACACAAGACTGTTAGGTATACACCTCAGCAAAATAGGGTGGCAGAGAGATTGAATAGAACTATTATGGAGAGAATAAGAAGCCTACTGTCAGATGCAATATTTCTTGAAAAATTTTGGGCAGAAGCAGCCTCATATACTGTCTATACACTAAACAGATGCCCCCATGCATCTCTTAACCTTCTAATCCCTAAAGAAAGGTGGATCAAACAATCTCCTAGCCTAAATAATCTAAGGGTGTTTGGTTGCACTGGTTTTGTCCATTAGAGTAAAGGGAAATTAGCTGCCCGAGCTGTGAAATGTATGTTTTTGGGTTTCATAGAAGAAGTTAAGGGGTTTAGAATGTGGCACCCTACAGAGAAGAGATGTATTACAAGCAGAGATGTTGTTTTCAGGGAGTATGAAATGTTTATGTAGGGATCTACATCTAATGTTACAGCACCTCAAATGAAGAATGATATAATTGAGGTGGAGCAAGTTCTCAACCCTAGTTCTTATCCTTCAAGCTCATAATCAACTTTTGTTCAACTACCTCATCTTGAAGAAGAAGTAAAAGATGCTATTTCTGATCCCGAGCAAGAAGAACCAAACTTGAGGGGGTACAGCCTAGCTAGAGATAAGCAAAGAATAACTATTGTGCCACCTTCAAGGTATGATAACTACTTAGTTTTAAATGCTTCATACTTATGTAATGATTCATAACCCTCAAACTTTTGAAGAAGTAGTGAGTTGTCCTAAAGCTAAGTTGTGGATAGAAGCAATGAATGAAGAAGTTGATTCACTAATTAGAAATAACACTTTGGAGTTGACACTCTTGCCAAAAGGTTGCAAGCCAATTGCATCCAAATGGGTGTACAAATTAAAGGAGGGTTTCCCTAATGATCAAGGACCTAGATATAAAACTAGGTTGATAGCTAAGGGTTTTACTCAAAGACCAGGTGTTGATTTCAATGAGATATTCTCTCCAGTGGTCAAGCAGACTTCTATCAGACTATTATTGTCTATTCTGGCTCAGAATAACCTAGAGCTGGAGCAACATGATGTTAACACAACTTTTCTACATGGCTTCTTAGAGGAAGTTATCTATATGAGCTAACCTAAAGGGTATAAGGTCAGAGGGAAAGAAGACTATGTTTGCCTACTTAATAAGTCTATCTATGGCCTTAAACAGTCCCCTAGGTATTGGAACAGAAGATTCAATGACTTTATGCAAAAGAATGGTTTTAATAAAAGCTCCTATGATAGCTGTGTTTACATAAACACTGATACCTGTACCCATTCTATCTATTTGTTACTCTATGTGGATGAAATGCTATTATCAGGAGCAACTATGAAAAAGTTAAATAAAGCCAAAGATCTACTCAAGTCAGAATTTAAAATGAAAGACATGGGCAATGCAAAGAGAATTCTAGGCATTGATATAATCAGTAACAGCAAATCAAGTATTCTCAGCATTGATCAGTCACAATATTGTCAGAAATTGCTTAAGAAGTATCATATAACAGAGGCTAAATCAGTATCTACCCCTATTGCTAACCATTTTAAACTCTCAGGAGAGAATCACCTAAAGAATCTAACATTGAACATCAGAAGGTAATGTCAACCGTCCCCTATTCCCAAGTTGTGGAAAGCTTAATGTATCTAATGGTGTCTACAAGGCCGGATATTGCCTATCTACAAGTCTAGTGAGTAAATATATGGCTAATCTAGGTAAAAGGCACTGGGAGGCAACTAAGTGGATAATGAGGTACCTTAAGGGTACTTCAAGTGCTAAACTAATGTACCAACAGCTTCTAGATAAAGAACCAGAGTTGATTAGGTATGTTGACTCTGACTATGCTGGAGATCTAGACAAGAGAAGATTCTTATCAGGCTATATCTTCCTATATGGAAGGTGTGTTCTAAGCTAGAAGGCTACATTGCAATCAGTAGTAGCCCTTTCTACTACTGTGGCAGAGTTTATTGCTCTTTCAGAAGCAGTAAAAGAAGGTTTATGGTTAAAGGTCTCCTATGTGATTTCGGGATCAAACGGAACACAGTGAAAATTTTTGTGACAATCAAAGCACCATAAATTTATCAAAGCATCCATAGTATCACAACAGAACTAAACATATAGATGTCAAATATCATTTCATTCGAGAACATATTGTAGCAAAACAAATAGAAGTTTTAAAAGTACCTACCTCAGAGAATGCCTCCGACATGTTGATAAAGACTGTCACTCAGCTCAAACTTCAGAAATGCCTCGATATTATAGGGTTTGAGCTGAGAGACAAAGGTTAAAGAAGAAGAGAATCAGTTCAAAGAAGCTGAAGAAACACTTGAAGTTTCTTTCAAGGTGGAGATCGTTATTACAAATAATGAAAACAACTTCAAGATTGTTAGAAATTAGTTACATACAAGCTGTCTTTATATACTTTTGTAATTTCTTGTACAAGTAAGAGAGTGAAAAAATACAGAGAGATCAAGATAGCAAATCAAACTTATCTTGTAATAGTTTTTTTGTAACTCCCCTAACAAAATCATCAGCTTCTCCATGGACGTAGGTTACCTTTGGTCGAACCATGTAAAAACCTTTGTGTTTTTCTTCTTCCCTGATCTTCTTTACTCTATCATGTACCTTTTGACACCGATCGTGTACCTCGACACTCCTATCGTGTAGACTCTCACTTGGTCTCGAACCCCATCGTCTAAACGATCTTCAATAAAACCTTCATCGTCTAGACGAATATTGCCTTATCGTCTAGACGAATCACTGCCTTACCTCAATCGACTAGACGATACTTGCCTTCATCGCCTAGACGATCTCTGACAGCATCACCCTAAGGTTCTCCCTTTCTTTTCTCTCGGTATCTTTCTACAACAAAGAAAAGAAAGAATAGTCATTGAAGTGTCTATAATCTTCAGAGTGCTTGAAACTAATCTTGACCATCAAAGTGTAGGGTGAAGATTATTCTTCACGTAGATTGTGCTTTTAGCACACTATTTTTTACTTCAATGCTTTCCATCGGTGGTTTCTGGTTTTCACATTCAGGTCAGGCTTTCATTAAGCCTAAAATTAACTTTGTTTTCAAGTTTACAGTGATATCTCACAACCCATTAAACCTATCAAGCCCAACAAAATTTAATGTGTGCATATGATTATGCTAGGACATTAAATAATAAGAAATAAAACAACTTACATGAAAGAGAGGGAGAATATTAGAAAACAAGTTGCGGAGAAAAACGAATTATGGTCAAAGAGGAGAGAAATGATTTTTCAAAGTTGAAATGTTGAATTAAGAAAATAGTGTCATCCTATAACTAACCCAATAAATTAAGTCTATGTTTTGGAGTGATTTTGGTACTATTGCCAAAATCACTTCACTTTAAAATAGTTATGTCTGAAAAATAAACAAAATTGATTTTAGAAAATAATAAAAAAAACACTTATACTCTCCGTTTGGATTCAAGAAAGTTTAAGAATGGTTTTAAATTATGTTATTTGAAATCCGAGAAATGATTTTAAATTAATTATTTTATTTGGAACGAGAATGATTTGAAATCAATGTATTTAAAATTTTGTGTTTGAATGGTAATCGAAAAAGAAAAGAAAGTTAAAGAATTTACTAATGTAAGCACAAGCTTAATTAATACATTCTCTCTCTTTCTCTCTCCTATATCTCCATGGCTAAACTGAAGAAAAAGATTGTAAATATTTCCTTCTCTCTTCAGTCTTCTCCCACACCATTACCAATAGTTTTTGTCCATTAGAAGCAGATTTCAAAGTTGTCATTAGCCATGTGAAGAGGGATGGGATAGAATATGAGAGAGCCATTTTGGTAGAAGATAACAGAATCTGAGAGAGGAAAGATTAAGGGAAAATTTTAATTTTTGTATCTTTTACCCACTCATCTAGCATTTAAAAGCATATGGTTATGTAGCATCCCAGGCCCAAGATTCGGATCAGGATTCGGAATCTAGATTTAGCATCTGATGGCTTCGGCATTCCCCCCTGCATCACCTGCGACCAGGCTACGTCATCCTCACTTACCTTGAATGCTTCTTATGATTGAGCCACCGAAAAGGAATGATACTTTCATGTCCTTTAGGATCCCTCTCATTCAGATGTGATATCGGTTCATTCATGTATCCCTCCTGAACTGTCGTTACAGGTTAACTTTTTGTTTAAATTTAATCATTTTTTTTTATTTTATTAGATAAACCTTTTAAATTATTCTTGAAAACTTATGCACTAAATTGTTCTATTTAAAATTTGACATACTAAATACACCTATTCTTCATAATTGTTGGACCAGTAATGTATTTTTTCCAAAATAAATTTAGTAACTAAACACCTGAAACTGTAATTCTATCATCTGCCACAGTGAAAATTATTTTATGTTTAAATTTTGTCTCCACCAACATCCATCTCAGTAGATGACATTTGTTTCTCTTTTTTTCTTAACTGAATTTTTTTCCATATTTTTCTCTCAGTTTTTCTCCCAAGTTGTTACTCTTTCAAAGTTGAAAGAAGGGAAAGGGAAGTTTTCATCCATTTTCTTTAAAACTTCTTTGTTTTATTAGTTTTTGTTGAAACAATGTTGGTACGTATAATGAAAGGATGTGACTATAAAAATAAAATAGATATTATTAAAACTTTTAAAGATAAAAGAAGGGAATTAAAGATAATTTCCGTAGAGATTGATTATTAGGTTAATAAATAATCACTCACCTATATATGAATTAATCAAATTATAGTAACAATAAAATTAAATCTTCGTTATAATACAAATTAAATTAGAAAGGTAAATCAGTTAAAACTCACCAACCCCATCTCTCTCTCATATTTTTCAAAGTTATGATATATTTTTTGTTAGTATTCAATGGGTTGAATTAATTAAATACGTGTTCAAAGAATGTGCTTCAATTATATATTTAGGGTATGTTTAAATTGACTTTTTAAATATTTAAATAAGTGTTTAGGAATAAATATATATATATATATAAACATTGAGAAAGTGAATCCAAACTAACTCTTATACTATCGTCCATGCATTTATTAACTAACTAAATAATATAAGCAGCATATTGGACTTTCACCAAATTCTTCCATTAATTCTCTTTTCTCATTTCTATTTATATACTCTTTTGATTTTTAAAAGTTTATATTTATTGCATATTTTGGCTACTACCCAAAGTTTCCTTTTTCTAAAATGTTACATTAATATTATTTTAGCCGTTGTTATCAATCTATGAATAAATTATTTAATAAAATTAATTCTCAAAAAAATAATTTAATAAAATTAAAGTTGACATAGATATACCATTTGTTTGATTATTTGATGGGAAAATGTGATAAATGTTTGAAACTATTAAATTAGGTTAAAATTTATAACTAATTGAAAAATAGCACTAAAAATGTTTTTAGGCAAGACTGGAAATAATTAAGTTCAAGTGCATGTTCGGAAATGATGGTTGAAGTAGTGATTTTAGAACAATAAATTTTAGAATAATTGGCTTTGTAAAATTGATTTATTAATATTTAATTTCAAATTTTAATTTTAAAGGCATATTTCATATATTTCAAAGTAGTTTTGAATTACTATATTTCGTTTTGATGATTTTAGAATTTACCTAATTCCTAAAAATAATAACTTAAAAAAATGATCAATACATAAGTGAACCAAATTTTAATTAAAAACAAAAAAACAAAAAGTTGGGCAAATTTTGCGGGGGTGATTCTAAGTCAATCGCCGACTAAAAGCACTTTTCAAATAATTATTAAAAGATAAATTCTAATTTATTTTATATTTTTGTAAAATCAGTTTTAACATTTTCCAAACATTAATCTTTAAATGAAGGGGAAAATAATTTTTTGGTTATTAGGTTTTAAGTTTAATTTTTATTTAGTTTCTTAGGTTTTGGGTTAAAAATGTAAAATCTTACAATTCAAGAAACCAATTTGAAATAAAACTCAAATCTTAAAAATGAAATTATAACATTTTGAAATTTAGAGACTAAATTGAAACAAAACTCAACACTTAAGGACTAAATAGAAACTAGAATCAAAATCTGAAACTAAATTCATTTGAATGATGTCAAAAATGAGTTTAACAATATCAAAGTTAATAATCACTCCCAAACAAACTTTGTTCCTCTAAAAATTAAAAATTAAAAAAAAAACATGGTGTAAAAGAAATTGAGAGGAAGTCGTGACCACCAAATATAAAAGAATAGTCCTCTTACTTTGTCCCTTTTATAATTTCCATACCAAACTTTGATAGCTATATCTTTTCATGTTGGTGAGGATCACCACTCTCCTTCAAAGCTATTTTGGTATTAGATTCGAGATTCTAAAAGCCATTGCTATTATCTTGAACCATAACGTCACTCTATATTTGCCATTTCGAGGAACAATTACAGCTTCCGGAGATTTGGTTCCTTTATCTTATATTGCAGGGTTGCTCACGGGTCACAATTCAAAAGCCATCAAATCCAATCTTGATGCAAAGGCTGCTTTTGAACGAGCTAGTATTGATTCTGGGTTCTTTGAGTTGCAGCCTAAGGAAGGTCTTGCTCTTGTCAATGGCACTATTGTCTGTTCTGGGTTGGCTTCAATTATTCTATTCGAGACAAATATTTTGGTTGTTTTGTCTGAAATTCTATCTATCATTTTTACCGAGGTCATGTAAGGAAAGTCTGAATTCACCGACCATTTGACCCATAAGTTGAAGCACCACCCTGGTCAAATTGAAGCAACTGCAATCATGGAGCACATTTGAGATGGAAGTTCCTACATGAAAACAGCAAAAAAAAAAAATTGCATGAAATGGATCCTCTCCAAAAACCCAAATAAGATCATTATGCTCTTAGTACTTCTCCTCAATGGTTGGGTCCCTTGATATTAAAGTGATTCGTTTCTCCACTAAGTCAATCGAGCGAGAAATTAATTCAGTCATCGACAATCATTTGATTGATGTTTCAAGAAACAAGGCATTGCATGGAGGCAATTTCTAAAGAATGCCAATTGGAATTTCCATGGACAACACGCGTTTGGCAGTTGCATCAGTTGGAAAGCTCATATTTGCCCAATTTTCAGAATTAGTCAATGATTTTTAAAATAATGGTTTGCCTTCTAATATTTCTGCTAGTAGAAACCCAAGTTTGGATTATGGCTTCAAAGGTACTGAGATTGTCATAGCTTCATACTGCTTTGAGCTTCAATATACTGCAAAACTAGTGACTAGTCATGTTCAGAGCGTTGAGCAACACAACCAGGATGTTAACTCTCTTGGTTTAATTTTTTCAAGGAAAACCGTTGAAGCCATCGATATTCTTAAACTCGTGTCTTCCACTTTTTTAGTTGCTCTTTGTCAAGCAATTGACTTGAGGCATTTGGAGGAAAACTTGAAGAGCATTGTCAAAAACATAGTTAGCCAAGTAGCAAAAAAAAGTGTGGGCTACATCCTCCAGTGGCACACTTCATCCATCAAGATTTTGTGAGAAAGATTTACTCAAAGTTATTGAGCGAGAATACACTTCTGCATACATCGATGATCCATGCAATGTTACTTACCCACTAATGCAAAAGCTTAGGCAAATTCTCGTTGAGCATGCACGTCACAATGGTAATAATGAAATGAATGCAAACATTTCAATCTCCCAAAAGATTGGTGCTTTTGAACAGGAATTGAAGGCAACTTTACCAAAGGAAGTTGAAAATGTAAGGTTGGCATATGAGAGTGGAAATTCTAAAATTGAAAATCAAATCAAGGATTGCAGATCCTATCCATTATACAGATTTGTGAGAGAGGAGTTGGGAACAAGATTGCTAACTGACAGAAAGGTGATATCTCCAGAAGAATAGTGCGAAAAGGTATTCACAACTTTATGTCAAAAAAAATGATTGATTCTATCTTTGAATGTTTGAAGGAGTGGAATGGAACACCAATTCCTATTTACTCATTCTTATGGCTATTTGTGAATTGGACCATGCACTTAAAATGGTTGAAACATATGATAACATTTGTATTTGCGACTTTTTTTTTTTTTATCATTATTGTTATTTTCTTAATCATTTTTAATCATATAATTGATACCATCTTATCACTAAAAAGTCAATAGATAATAGACAGTATTATTGTTGAAAATCTCTCTCCTTCAATAATCCTTCCATTTCATTTTAATTAATTTCGGAGTTGAGAGTATTTGTGAATTATGGGTCCACATAATGAGAGATTTGACTCATTTCAAATCACCACTGTTTTCTAAGCATTGGAGGGGTTCTAATTTCAAACTACAAACATTTTTATATGAAAAAAATATATTTGGATGTGTTTTGAAAAATGAGTGCATTCAATCTTTATATTGGTCATTTTAGTCTTTGAAGTTTAAGAATAGTTTTAAAAGATCTCTCTAATTTAAAAAAATTATTAAATAAGAAAAAAAAAAATGACTTTACGTTGAGGTGACAATAAAAAAATATTATAATAGACCATTCAATTTTTTATCATGAAATTCGAAATGATTCGAAGTTGTTTTTTTAGTTAAAACTCCTCATATTCACCTTAAAATGCATTTTACCTATAAGCAAGATGGTTATGCTCATTAAGATGAAAATTGGTTTTAATGCCTTTAATGGAAAATTTGTAAAAATAATGAGACACACAAATTAACGTAGGAAATGGAAATGGTGAATTTTTTGTGAGAATGATGTGGGAGAGAGAATTTGGAGAGATGGTAAGGACAATTTAGGTATTATATAATAAGACTTTTTGGCAAAATTATCCTAAAAAGATTCTTTTATCTAGGCCACTTTTAATATACTAATTTGATACTATATGCATTACACGTGTACGAAAGTTTAAAAAGAGGATTTTGTTATAAAATTTTGTGATAATTCTTTCTTATTTTAAAATTTTTTTTATTGGATGATTTAATTAGTCTCTTAATTCTAAACTTTAAATTTAAATCAAAATATTTTCTATTTTTCTAATTATTTTGGATTGGATGATTTAATTATTTTCTTAATTTTAATCTTATCTATATTGATTTTTTTAGATTTGGATGATTTAATTATCTTTTATTTCAAACTTTAATTTAAAGTAAATTATTGTTTTATTTATTCTTTCTAAGATGAGTTGATTACCCTTTTAATTTCAAATTTTCAATTTTTAATTTAAACAAAAATATTACTTTTTTAGGAGCCTTAAAACTTCATCTCTTTTGTTTTGCAATGATCTTCTCCTTGATTTTAAATTTTATTTCAAAGTATGAATTGATGTGTATATATAACTGTTCGTAGGAGATTTCAGAAGAAATTTATTTCGTAGAACTTGAACTTTGTATTTATATTAATTTTGTAGAAAGTAAGTACGATCTCTAATACACGGTATCTTGATGCTTTCAAAATAAACTATAAACTTTAAGTTAGTTGATCTTCTTGAACGATCGGCCTTTGGGCTTGTTGATCTTCTTGGGTGATCGGCCTTTGGGCTTGTTGATCTTCTTGGGTGATCGGCCTTTGGGCTTGTTGNGGCTTGTTGATCTTCTTGGGTGATCGGCCTTTGGGCTTGTTGATCTTCTTGGGTGATCGGTCTTTGGGCTTGTTGATCTTCTTGGCTGATCGGCCTTTGGGCTTGTTGATCTTCTTGGATGATTAGCCTTTGGGCTTGATGATCTTCTTGCATGATTGACCTTTAAGCTTGTTGATATTCTTGGAGGATCGGCCTTTGAGCTTGTTGATCCTCTTGCATGATTGACCTTTAGGCTTGTTGATATTCTTGGAGGATCGGCCTTTGGGCTTGTTGATCCTCTTGGACGAATAGTGTTCACACGAGGCTTCTGGAGAAACTTGTTTTGTGGAGTTAAACTTGAGTTGGTGTTGAAGTTGATGTTGATTTGATGCGATGTGGTTCAATCTCTAGTACTTGATCCTCTAATTCTCTCTCGGTTAAATGCGTATGCTTGATGTATAGAAGGGGGGCATGTGAATGTTCTTGAGCTTCGAGTCTTTGAAGAATGCTTGAATCTTCAAAAGACTTCAGTCTTCAAGCATGGTCAGATTGTTTAGTGTCTTCTGATCTTCAAAGTTTTGGAGGAGTTAAGATATAAAAGACTTCAGTCTTCAAGCGTGGTCAGATTGTTTAGTGTCTTCTGATCTTTAAAGCTTTGGAGGAGTTATGTTCTTCAGATCCTTGGAGCTTCATACTTTAGATCTCCAGAGAGCTTTTCCCTTCAATTCTTCCAACCTCCACCAAATGAAGAGATAATGTCTCCATTTATAGAGGTTTCTCATGGGCCTTACATGGGCTTGAGCCTAATTACTTTACTGGGCCAAAATTGGGTTTGAGCTAAAATTAGGCTTGGACCCATTTGTTGTTGGGCCAAAGTATTGGAATCGAGCTTAATCTTTAATTTAGCCCAAAATTTCACCACAGGTTTGAATTGGGTTGGGCCCGGGCGATCTTAATTACTCGGCCCAATCCAACTTATAATTTTTTCAATAGGCTCGGGTTTTCATTGATGATGTGGTGACTTGTGATTCGCCGAAATTTCTCCTTCAACAAATTTTCCTTTTCAAGATTTACACACGTCTATACGGTGTGTGAATCTCGAAAAAATAATTTGGAATCAAAGTACGATTTTGACTCTTTTAATTTAATGCATCATCATGATCAAAATATGAAAATTTAGCTCAAAATTTTGATTTGAAATTTTGTTTGCTTAATACACTTTCGCCAAATAAACAAAAGATGAATTTTAGTCCTTGACTTTCTTGCTCCCAAGTAAACTTTAATTTGAACTAAAATAGAATTTATATTCCACTTTAATTGCAAATTGAATTTTGAGTAGTATCCCAAATTTTAACAACTTTTTTTTTAGTTTGGAAAAATCTCAATTTTTCATGCAAATTTGAAGTATAATTTTGAATTTGCCTTTCTCTTAGCTTCAATTTTGATTTTGAGTAGAATTTCGAGTTCGTCTTTCTCTTTTCTTCAACCTTGATTTGGTGAAGCTCGGAATGCGCCTATATTTTCAATTAAGGCAACACTTGAGTTATATAAAAGTTTCAACATTGGATAAAATTTTATTGGTACCCAAATAGTATTTTTGTCTCATTCCAATTTGGATTTGACATAAACTTTGGAATACGCCAAATTTTGTGTTAAGAAATTTTTATTTCGACTATAATTTAAATTCAAATTCAATAATTTGGTTCGCATCCAACTCTCACCAATGCAAAATTTGAAATATACTAAAATTTTGAGCTAAAATTTTGATTTAATTTGAATCTTGATAAAACTTGACAATTTCAAGTAAAATTTAGGTATTTAGATTATTGTTTGTTGTGTCCTTTAACTTAGTGAAATATGGATTTCAACCAATTTTGTTAACTACCCCAAATAATTGAAAGAATCTTCATTGAATTTGAGATAAATCTTCCAACCGTTGTGATTTCTTTTATATATATTTCTTTAAACATAACCACTTCCTCATCTATAAATAGAGGTAAGTCTTCAAAGAGATCATATCCAATTAAAAAGTTTATGATTCAATGAATTTGTATGGTTGCAGAGTTTCTGTTAGATCCATTCGATGGCGAATTGATGGAAGCACTTGAACTTTTTATGAGAGTTTTTCCTCATTTGGATTTCTATTTTCATTGAAACTTTTCTTCTACTGTCCTCTTTAATTGATTTGTTTTCCCTACTTCTTGTTGCTTTCCATAATAAAAAAACTTCAATTTGATGAGGCAAGTTGAGTCAATGGATGAAACTACCGATAGTTAAAAGAAAAAATTTCCCTTTTTTTCTTCTTCTCTTGTACTTTTTTTCTTTTTTTTTTCATTTTTTTCTTTTATTTTCTTTTTTTCACATGTTTTTTTATTTTCCCTTTTATTTTTCTTTTTCTTTTTTTGTTTTGTTTCTTTTTCTTCTTCTTTTTTTTCTTTTTATTTTTTTTTTTTGTAGGAGGTGATGTTTTATTTATTTTTTTTTTCCAGCAATTCCTCGATACATGACCGTCTCCTTGGTATACAAAGGGATGGCCCTGGAACTATTATATCGCCTCTCGTACTTGTGCATCCTGATCGTCATAGGAGGGACCCCACAAAGGTGACCAGGGGCCCCGCAAAGGCTTACAAATCTCCCATTCGATCACCCTAGGGAGGATTCAAAGGTCTCCCTGCAAGGCTTACAACTCTCTCATGCTTTCACCCTATGGAGGATCCCGATAAGGTCTACCTTGTAACACCGTTCGTATATCCTCCTCGTTATGAGAGGGGCCTTGCAAGGCTTACAACTCTCCCATGCTTTCACCCTAGAGAGCATCCCGATAAGGTCTACCTTGTAGCACTGTTCGCATATCCTGATCATCATGGGAAGGGCCCTGCAAGGCTTACAACTCTCTCATGCTTTCACCCTAGGGAGCATCCCAATAAGGTCTACCTTGTAGCACCGTTCGCATATCCTGATCGTCATAGGAGGGGCCCTTACAAAGGCTTACAACTCTCCATGCTTTCACCCTAGGGAGCATCCCGATAAGGTCTACCTCGTTATGTTATGCCATCGAGTATTGAAGATGAGGCAGATATGCCATCAAACCTTGAAGATGAGAAGAATGTGCTATCAAGCTTTTGACCGGAGTTAAGTTGGCTAGAGTCGATCTCGCGTACAAGGCAAAGCTGGACGAACCAGAGTTGTCCTCGCATATGAGGTGGAGCTGGATGGACCAGAGTCGTCCTTGCATATGAGGCAGAGCTTAGGCAAACCAAACTTGATCTCGCATATGAGGTGGAACCACACCCACATTTTGGAGAGGAAGCGAAGCTACGCCAATTTTGGAGAAGGGGTGAAGTTGTACCAATATTTTAGAGAGCAAACGAAACCGCACCACGACTTTGAAGATTGAGTGAAGTCGCGTCATCAGTTTGGAGATGAATTGAAACCGCGCCATCAGTTCAGAGATGAAACGAAGCCATACCACGACTTTGGAGATGAAGCGAAGTCGCGCCAACAATTTGGAGAGGAAACGAAACCGCACCACGACTTTGGAGATGAAGCGAAATCGCGCCATTAGTTTAAAGATGAAGTGAAGCCGCATCATCAGTTTGAAGATGAAGCGAACCACGCCAGACTTTGGAGATGAAGCGAAACTGTGTCATGATTTTGTAGACCAAGTCACTGAAGATGGAGTCGAGTGATAACGGGCAGAAATGCACGTTATCATAGTACTAAGTTCTTAAACAATGTTGGATTGTGTTGATGAAATATGTTAAATTGCGTCTATTAAGCATAAATTTTATAATATTGCGGTCGCATGCTTCCAATGCATTAGAGCCGTTGATCTTTACATTTTTGTGCAGAATATGCGTTAATGCAATGCAAAGATTACGATCATAGGAATACATTGGTCGAGCGAAACTTCACCGCAAGATTTTGCTTTGATCGTGCTTGCAAACATTCGCCCAAGAAGAATCACCGCAACTTGGTCAGTGCAACATGGTGAGCACATCCAAGTGAAAGGATAATTAAGAGCGATGGGATAGAAAGCTGACGGCAGTCAGATCCAAATTAAGTTGACAGCCGATAACGGTCACGAAGTATATTTAGCTTTATCGGTGACAATTATCCGGCGCATCAGTCAGAAATTAAAGCTGCCTCATCTGTACAACCGGGAGAGAGAAGCCGCCTTTCACCATGGAAACTCTATAAAAACCAAGTGCATTCTTCATAGAAGGGGTTAAGTAGTCGATTACTTCATCACTTTACAAGTTCACGCCTCTTTCCATAGTTTTCTTTCATTTTAAGGCAGACGCGAGGAAGAAGGTGTGTCGGTAGATCGTTCCGATAAGCTTGGGAAAGCACTAGAAGCTCCAAGATAAAGAGGGCCAACGCCTGCGAAAGCGAGAACATTTGTAGATCAGAATAGAGATTCAGTGTAAAAAGCCTCGGTCAGCAAAGAATTGCTACCAGGCTCTCTACCTTTACTTTCCATTGTCATTTTGTACTCAACTCAGTCATAAGAATGGAATGTCTTTCTCTATATCTATTCACTCTCTATTATTTATGCATGGGTAGCTAAATTAATTGAATAGGTTGAGAAGTAGTTAGCTAGCATAACGAGGGAATCTTCACGATTATCTTGTTTATGTATGTTTCATTCGTCTATTAAAGATACTCGGGAGGATAGTCTAAAGACAGGATCTAGACTTGGGAAGGTCAAGTCAGAATCTAGGTTTGGAAGAACCAGATTAGAACGCATAAAGGAGAGATAGGCCCTTAGGAATGAGTACTATTTGTTATTAATGCATCGCATGCATCTTAGCAATAAGATATGATTGTATGTGGTCATCTTGCTTTCATGCATTTTGCATCAACGCATAGGACAAGAGTAGAGACTTAGGGATAAGCTCTGTGGACATTTTGCATTCAATACATGCATCTTAGACTTAGAAGCATCGCATTAACATTGGCAAAAGACTTGTTGTGCATGGTTATAACATGATCTTGACGCATTCCTTAGTAACGATAGCTAAAGATCTTCTCAACCCGTTCATCGCATACTCATTGCATCTATCAACGCAACTATCTTTTTCAAATCCGCCGCCTTTATTTACTTCTTTTTCATCAACACAACAACACATCCACACTTTATTTATTTACTTGGTTACCACAAAGTTTTCATAGACATTACCAATGCAACTATTCTCACAAGTCCCTGTGTTCGACCCTAGACTTACCAGGAAACTCAGAGGAATTTACACTTGAATTCCGCTGGGGAAACTTGAGTGCACAACGCAATCCTTCAACGCATATCATCCATATTTTCACTTAATAAAATAACGCATCATCGAGCAATGCACACCGACCATGAACTTGAAGATTAAGAGGAGCCATGCACACCGCCTTTGAGCTTGAAGATGAAGCGGAGTCATGCCACCGACCTTGAACTTGAAGATGGAGCGAAGCCATGCACACCGACCTTGAACTTAAAGATGGAAGTAGGGCCATGCACGCCAATCTTGAACTTGAAGATGGAACAACTTCGATGGAGTCTCTGAACTTGAAGATGGAGAAGCATCGACGAGACCTTTGCGTTTGAGTTTGACAAAGCATCGGAAAATCCTCCGCATTTGAGTTTGACGAAGCATCGATGAATCTTCACATTGAACTCGACTTCGCGAGTTTGAGCATGAAGATGGCATTGCAAAACCTTCAGACTTGAACATGAAGATGAAGCAGTGATGAAGCCTCTAAACTTGAAGATTAAAGAGCATCGACGAAGCCTCTGAACTTGAAGATGGAGGAGCATCTAAGTTTGATTTTAAAGAGGAAGCGAAGCACATTCTAAATGTGTGCCTTTTATTTACTGTGCTGGTTCCTTATGAGGGATGAACATCTTCAATCCATTGTGTTGCCCCCAATAGGGATGAACATCTTCAATCTGAAGTGTCATTTTTTAACGGGGATGATCAACATCAATTTTGTAGTATCATACTTAGGTGGTTGTGGTACCTTTTCTGATGGACTAAACTTAAATTTCTTTAAGTTCCCTTCGTACATTTAAAGAAAGGGATCAAATCATGACGTAGTTCAAGTTTTTTTTTAACTGGACTGAACTTGAAGTTTTTTTCAAGCTGCCTACATACCCTTCATAATGATAGGGATCAAGTCATAATATAGTTCAAAAAGAATTTTTTTTTTTTTTTTTTGNCGCGCGACTGAACGTAAATTTCTCTAAGTTGCCTACGTACCTTTTATAATGACAGGGATCAAGTCATAACGTAGTTCAATGAAGAGATTTTTTTTTTTTTTGGGCCATTCACTTTTTAAGCTCATGCGGGCTAGGAGCACCATGCAATTTAGGCTCTTGCGATAAGGAGCTTCTTCATTTAAACTTCAGAAGCTCTTATTTCATCATGGTTTTGATCATCCTCTTCATTTGTAGGATTCGTCAATATGATGAGTTTTGGCTTCACTATCAAGAAACCTTCTATACTTATGTCAACAGAAAATTTCCTCTTCATGCGTGAAGAAACACAACTGTGAATCTTTTCGTCGTTGTTTTCTTGATGGAAGGACATTGGCTTCAAGATTTTCATCCTTCCTTTACGTTGATCTCTTTTTGTATTGAGACAATCAAAAGCAGATGCTGAAGGTTGATCTTTCTTTGATGTGGATATACTTAGCCTTTTGAAGGCTGAAGTTCGAGCAGAAGTAGTCGTTGGACGTTGGTCTACTTCTTCTACCGTGGCCATACTCAATCTTTGAAAGACTGAAAATCGAGCACTTGAAGGCTTAATAAGATCGAAGACAGAAGTTCTTTTCTTCATTTCTTCTAGGTCATTGATTTCTTTAACAGTCATATGAATGTTGTCGACTTCCACTATGCCGACAGTGTGACATGTAATAACTTCTGATACTTTTTCTGGATGATTATTGAGAAAACTTCTGATACCATGTCATCTTTTTGCCTTTCTTTTTATGAGTTTTGTTCCTTCTTCTATAGTTTTGATAGGAACACGACTCTTTTTGGGTGGAGTTTGGTTGTCTTCTTTTCGACGAGTCGTAACTATCCACCCTTCGTTGTCATCTTCAACGAGCTCATCTTTCTTTTTAGAATTTGTTGTTTGAATCTCTTGCTGGAACCAAACAACTATAAGCTCAAAGACTCCGAACTGGATCAGGCTTTGTCTTTGGGCATGAGACACAGACAGTGTTGGAACACTTGAAGTCGTCGCTACTGTAGCATGATTTATCTAAGCTACTTCATCCAAATCTAGCTCAATCTTCTTTTCATGAGCCAAATTCAGAATGCGTTCCTTCAGCACGAAGCACCTTTCAACTGGGTGACTAATGACCCGATGATACTTGCAGTAGTTAAGATCATCTACTTTTCCTGCTTGTTCCGGCCGCTTGCATTCCAGAAACTGAATAAGTTGCTTCTCTAGCAATTACTCCAACATATCTACCACATCAGAGTCAGGGAATGGATAAATCTTCTCTTGTCTTTCTTTAAGAATTGGATGACACTTCTCGCCCTCATTGTGCCTTCTTTCAAATTCTATTTGTTTTTCTTTGGAGGAAAATTTCTGCGAGTCACATGAATGACCACAGATTCTTTTGTGACACTATCCACGAACTTTTCAGTGCCCTTGGATTCATTCTTGTATTTTCTCCCTTCCGGGACTATAAAATATTTAGTTCCCCTATTGACGATGCTCAGCTTCATATCATGAGCGCATGTTGCCAACTCCTCAAATGTACGAGGTTTTATCCCTTGTAGGATGTATAGAAGCTTCCAATGCATGCCTTGAGTGCACATCTCCACTGCAGATAATTCAGTGAGTCTATCTTTGCAATCCAAACTCAATGCTCTCCATCGGTTGATGTAATCGATGACTGTCTCTCCCTTCCACTGTTTGGTGTTCGTCAACTCGATCATGCTAACAGTGCGCCTTGTACTGTAGAAGCGGTTCAGGAACTCTCTTTCTAGCTGTTCCCAACTATCAATCACTTCTGGCTCCAAATCGGTATACTAATTGAAAGCATTTCCTTTCAAGGTACTGCTTTCCTTTCAAGGTACGGATGAATTGCTTGACTAGCTGGTCTTCTTTGGTTCCTACATTTTCGCATATTTCAATGAAGTGTGCAACATATTGCTTTGGATTGCCCTTTCTATCGAACTGCTGGAACTTTGGAGGTTGATACCCAGCCAGCATTCTTAGGTTGTCGATTCTCTTGATGTACGACTTGGAGTAGATAAAGGAGGACTGTGATGGTCTTCCGTAGTGAACCCGTACGGAGTTTGTAATCATATTCTGCAGCTGTTGAATTGACAGGGTGGCAATAGAAGTAGATTGTTGCTGCTAGTCTTCCTGCAAGATAGTCCTTCCTTTGTCATTGGCTTGTGTAGTTGGAGATTGACTCGACTCAGCAATTTCTCGAGTCTGTATTTGATCTCTTAAAGTAGCGATTTCATGATCTCGCTCTTCAACAGCTTTCGTTAGGAAATTTATCTTCCTTTCCATCTTTGCCATGGCTAACTCAGCCGTTACATCAGTCACCATTACAGATACTACATCAAAATACGATTCTTTATCTGATGGATCAGTAGTAGAAACGTAGCCATCGAACAAGGAATTTTCTCTAATAACGATCCCGCCTTAGTAGATCCCATTAGTTTTTTTCGTGATGACAGAGCTTATGTAAGTATCGCTTGCAACGGTAGCTTTGGATACAACTTTCTTTGGTGCCATTTGTAGGTTTATGGACTTGGATGACGAGAGAGAGATGAGAGGTAGAAAGGTCCCACTAGGCGTGCCAATTTGTTCGCAGGAGATTTCAGGAGAAATTTATTTCGTGGAACTTAAACTTTGTATTTATATTAATTTTGTGGAAAGTGAATACAATCTCTAATACACAATATCTTGATGCTTTCAAAATAAACTATAAACTTTAAGCTAGTTGATCTTCTTGAACGATCGGCCTTTGGACTTGTTGATCTTCTTGGGTGATCGGCCTTTGGGCTTGTTGATCTTCTTGGATGATCGGCCTTTGGGCTTGATGATCTTCTTGGATGATTGACCTTTAGGCTTGTTGATTTTCTTGAAGGATCGGTCTTTGGACTTGTTGATTTTCTTAGATGATCGGCCTTTGGGCTTGTTGATCCTCTTTGAGGATTAGTGTTCGCTTCTGGAGAAACTTGTTTCGTGGAGTTGAACTTGAGTTGGTGTTGAAGTTGATGTTGATTTGATGCGATGTGGTTCAATCTCTAGTACTTGATTTTCTTATTCTCTCTTGGTTAAATGTGTACGCTTGATGTATAGAAGTGGGGCATGTGAATGTTCTTGAGCTTCGAGTCTTGGAAGAATGTTTGTATCTTCAAAAGACTTCAGTCTTCAAGCATGGTCAGATTGTTTGCATCTTCAAAGGACTTCGGTCTTCAGAACTTTGATATGTCTTCTGATCTTCAGAGCTTTAGTGTCTTCTGATCTTCAAAGCTTTTGAGGAGTTATGTTCTTCAGATCCTTGGAGCTTCAGACTTTAGATCTTCAGAGAGCTTTTCCCTTCAATTCTTCCAACCTCCACCAAATGAAGAGATAATGTCTCTATTTATAGAGGTTTCTCATAGGCCTTACATGGGCTTGAGCCTAATTACTTTACTGGGCCAAAATTGGGTTTGAGCTAAAATTGGGCTTGGACCCATTTGTTGTTGGGCCGAAATACTGGGCTCGAGCTTAATCTTTAATTTAGCTCAAAATTTCACCACGGGTTTGAATTGGGTTGGGCCCTAGCGACCTTAATTACTCGGCCCAATCCAACTTATAATTTTTCCAATAGGCTCGGGCTTTCATTGATGATGTGGCGACTCATGATTCGCCGAAATTTCTCCTTCAACAATAACAAATTTTAAAATGAAGAAAAAAAGTATAAAAGCATGTAAAAATTAATGATGAAATTATTATAGACCCCTGAATTCATTGATGTGCATTTACAAAAATTAAAAAGAGAAAAAAAAACCACAAAAACATTAAAAAAAAATGATAAAATACTCTTTTTTCATCACTTTGCCAACCTCTAAATTACTTGAATCTTGAGAAATTTCTTGAACTTCAAAAGCAACGTTTTCTTTTTCATCCTCTTTAATATGTGGTAGAATAAGAGAAAAATTATAAAATCATAAAAATACATTAAATCATATTCTTACGAAACTAAAATTTTGAAAAAGGTGTATGTTAAACAAAAAAGAAAGAATCAATATCTAATGGAAACGAGTCGGAGAGAGTCCGTAACAAAATTAATAAAAAAGAGAAAAACAAAAACAAGAAGAAGAAAAGGGAGGGGAGATATCTAATAAAAATGAGATGCTGAATTTAGTTATTTAAAAAAAAATAGATTTCAAATCATAATTGGATTTTAGTGTCAATCAAATTATATTAAGGTGATAAATTATAATAATATGAGATTCTGTTTTTCAAAAAAGTATTATAATTAAACGTGAATCCAAATTATTACATAATGATTTAATGATAAATTAAGTACGATAACAATTCTTTTAGATAACATGATAGTTTTTTTTTTTAGATTTTTTCCTTTATTTAAGGTGAAGTAGACTTATTGATAAAATACGATTTTTTATAGGAAAAAATCCAATGTGAAGTAAAAATTATTAGAGATAAAATGTTTTTTTTTAGATTTTTCTTTGTGAAGTAGATATTAGGGATAAAATGTGTTTTTTATTTTTATTTTATTTAATGTAAATTAGAGATAAAATGTTTTTATTTATTTATTTAACATGTAAAAGAGGTTATTAGAGATAAAATATGATTTTTTTTTTTTCTTTTGTGAATTCGAGAACAAATGTGGTCTGTTTTATTCTTTTAAAGTGTGAATGTCATAAATAGAGGATTCTTTTTCACGTGTGATGCAAAAAATAGGGAAATTTTTTTAATATTTTTCTTTTATGTGTGATGCTAGAAAATAGAGGGAAAAAAGTTTATTTGATGACTTTAATATAAAATTATCTTATATTAACCTTATGACCATCAACTAAAAGAGATAAAAAATCAAAAAAAAAAAATCAAAAGTTTCTCTCATATAACCCCTTATAGATAGTATAAATTAAACATTATTATTATTATTATTTATTTAGTAAAACTCTAGTCTATAATCAATTTATTGCATCTTCTTGTTCTTTTGGAAAATGATAATAGCAAAAGTATTGAGGGTTTTTAAGTAGTTGAACTTTTGTTTATTGTTTTTGAAGCATAAATTGTTCAAAATATTGTTTTACTGGAAATTTGACATTTGAATCCATTTTTCTTGTCGTTGCTTGTTTAATTAAATTCATGATGAAATTAACATGTAGTTTATCATTGATGGTAAACAAAGTAAAATATCACTTGTACACTATTTTATCTTCCATTAATATGGTATACCAGTAGTAATAGACGCCCACACATACACAAGATCAAAGAAGCAGATCTTGCAATTTTTTTCTCAGAAGCATAATTTTAGCAATGGAGATGTCATCAATATCAAAAGTCAAGGTTCACATACTATTTATGAATCTGGATAAATTTAATATTATTCGCAGCCAATTTGATTCTTTCTGAGAAAGACTTTATTGTATTGATTTGTCAACATTTTTTTTCCCCTAAGAAGGACTGATTGCATTCCTCAATCACTACAAGAATTAGACCTTTTGCCGATGCTAAAACTCGTCAGCTTAGCTCCAAATACTCGTCGAAAAATTCTATGTCGGCGCTAGGTCACCGTCGGTGGGAACCATGACGTATGCCCGTCATAAGAGCTTATGCCAGCGCATAAAAGAGAAGCGTTGGCATATGTTGGAACTACCGACGGTAGTCATCAAGTTTGGTCTATGTCAACGCTAGCAATATGGCGTTGGAAAAATGTATGTTTGCCGACACAACAATGTGGTCTCGGAAATTCTTTAATGTTGACGCTTTCAAAACATTGTCAGCGTATCCGCGTAATGCCGATGATGTATAATTCTCATTGGTAGTTCTTCTATGCCGACGATCACAGTTTATCGTTGGCATTTTCTTTAATGTTGTGAGAGCTTTTGAACCTAACTTAGATGGCCAAACAGAACGCAAACAACCAGCAGAATAAAACAAAAACAGTAAAGAACGAACACCAAGATATATAATGGTTCGACCAGTTTGGTCTACATCCACTTTGAGAACCAACTTGAATTAATTTTATTATGAGCAATAAGGAATTTACAATTACAGATAATCAATAATAATCATCAATCTGTAATTCTAATATCCACTGATACCGAGAGATCTACACAAGACGTCGTCTCTGAAACCGAGAACAACCCACTGCAAAATAAACAGCCTAAAACCATGCACTACCGCCTCTGATCGGCGAACCATGCGCAGACCCATGCGTCTCTCTCTCGCTGACAAGCTGCCGAACGAAAAACACCGGACCTGACCAAACCGGACTACACACCTGTGTGGACGCCCACACTCGAACGCCGACAGACACCCGCCGAAACCGAGACCACCCGACTCACCTGTCGATCTTGTCGGATGGGAACAAGTGTCTGCTACCCACTGATCTTCAAACATACCAGATCCGACTTCGTCTTCCACGGAAAAAGCCGTCTCTATTTTCTTCCTCGAAAAACCGGCGGCCTCACCTTTTTTTTTTTTTCGTTCCAGATGGCTGCACCTCTTCTTCACCCAAAGAGTCACGATTTTCAGCCCTAATTGAACAAGATGGACATATTTACAAAAATGTCTTTTGTCCATAGTTAACAGAATGTCATTAGGCCTTTAATTTCACCAAAAACCTAATAAAAACCACTTAAATACCTTATTATTTTCTACAAATCTCCTTCATAATAAGAATATTTAAGTGCAAGTTGATTCTTCAATCTCCCTATCATCCAGACTTAATATCCCATCTAATAGGTATTTAAATCTATGGGCGGGAAGAACCTTGGTTAATATATCAAACAAATTCTCAACTGTGTGAACCTTGACCAGTTCAACATCTTTCTAGACCACAACTTCTCTGATAAAATGAAATTTGACATCTATATACTTAGACCGTTAGTGATGAGATAGATTCTTCGCAAGATGAATAGCATTCTTGCTATCACAACGGACGATAAGAATGAACTCCTGCGACAACAACTCACCAACTATCTTTTTCAACCACACTGCCTCTTTCACAGCTTCACCCACTGAAATATACTCCGACTCAGTAGTAGACAAAGCAACAATTGACTGTAGAGCAACCTTCTAACTGACCACATTACCAAACAAACGAAAAATGTGACCTGATAGAGACCTTTTTTTGTCAAGGTCTGCAGCGTAATCTGCATCTGTGAAGTCGTCCAACAGTGCTGATTTATCATAATCCCTGCTAAAACACAATGATACACTGACACGACCTTCCAAATATCGAAGCACCCATTTAACTGCATTCCAATGCTCCTTCCCAGGATTTGACATAAACCTATTTATCATACTCATAACATATCCCAAGTCATACCTAGTACAAATCATCAAATACATAATACTTCCAACAGCATTACAATAGAGAATATTAGCCATCTCTAATCTTTCTTGTTCAGTAACAGAACACTGAGGTGAAGAAAGCCTAAAATGAGATGCTAAGGGTATCCAAACTGCCTTTACAACCAGACATATTATACTTCTCAAGCAGTTTATGCACATAACTCTCCTGCGAAATGGTTAACAAACCTTTCTCCCTATCTCTTTTCACATCAATGCCTAGGATCCTTTTCAGTTCACCTAAATCTTTCATCTCAAATTCACTACTCAACCGTTTCTTGAGATCACATATTTCAAAATAATCCTTAGACACCAGGATCATATCATCTATATACAGAAGTAGATAAATATATGTACCTTTCTGAGATAGTTTCCAGTACATGCAGGCATCATATGAGCTCCTGTGAAACCTCTACTTCAGAATAAAGGTGTCAAACCTGATATACCACTGTCTCGGCAATTGCTTCAGTCCATAGATGGACTTGTGAAGATGAAAAACCATGTCTTCCTTTCCTTTCACCTCATAGCCCTTAGGTTGAGCCATGTAGATCACTTCCTCCAATTCACCATGAAGAAAAGTTGTGGTGACGTCCATTTGTTCAACAAACATATCAAAGTGAACAGCAATAGATAAAATTAAATGAATGGACAAATGCCTCACAACTGGAGAGAAAATCTCATGAAAGTTAACTCCCTCCTTTTGAGTGTAGCCCTTGCCTACCAGTCTAGCCTTATACCTAGACTTGTTGTCACCTCCTGTACCTAGCTTGATTTTATAAATCCACTTTGACTGAATGAGTTTCTGATTAGGAGGCCTTGGAACCAATGACCATATCTGATTCTTCTGTAATGAGAACAACTCTGCTTCCATAGCATCCTTCCATTATTCCTTCGAATTAAATACAATAGCCACCTCAAAAGTAAGAGGCTCTATTTCAATACTGTCAGTTGCACAAGTAAGAGCATAAGCAACTAAATCAGCATAACCATACCTCGTAGGAGCCTGCCTCACCCGTTGAGGCTTGTCACGTGTACTGATAGTTTTGTAGGTCACTGCTACTTGAGCTTTCTTTACCGAAAGCTCCCTTCTCAATCAAAGTCCTCTGCAGTTGAGGCTGTCTACCATTAGAACTGGATGACTGATCACTAAATTCGCCTGAACTAACTGATGGTCGTGCATTAGAATCAATTCTAACATTTGCCTCAACCTGATCAGCTGTCTGCTGTTTCTACTACTCTTTGACATGAAATGGCATCTCTATTTCATTAAAAGTCACATCTCTGCTGATAATACATTTATTTCTGCCCTCTTTCAAGCACCAAAGTTTATATCCTTTAACACCCTGAGGATAGCCAATAAACATACATTTCAGTGCCCTCTTATTCAGCTTCCCTTCTTTAACATGAGCATAAGCTGAACATCCAAAAACTCTGAGATGATCCAAGCTTGGAGCTTTTCTTGTCCATATCTTCTGAGAAGTCTTTAGACTTAAAGCGGAAGATGGACTTATATTAATAAGATAACAGGCTGTTTGGACAGCTTCCCCCAAAACTTCAAGGGTAATGAAGCATTTGTCAAAAGACATCTTGTATGCTCCATAATTGTTCTGTTGTACCTTTCAGCTAAACCATTCTACTGTGGAGTGTACGTAACAGTGAAATGCCTCGTAATTCCCTTAGATTTGCAAAATTTATCAAATTTGTGATTCACAAATTCTAAACCGTTGTCTGTCCTCATATACTTTACCTTCCTACCTGTTTGGTTCTCAACCTACTTTTTCCATTCAAGAAATTTCCCAAAAGCTTCATCCTTCTGTTTCAGTGGATACATCTACACCTTCCTTGAAAAGTCATCAATGATCGACATAAAGTATCTCGAACCTCCCATGGAAGGTACCTTTGTAGGACCCCACAAATCTGAATGAACATAATCCAAAATTCCTTTGGTAGAATGCTTCCCTTTCCTAAACTTCACTCTGGTAGACTTTTCCATTATGCAATGTTCACAAAATGGGAGTTCAATGTCTTTAACTCCTCCAAGTAAACCTTGTTGTGAAAGAGCTTGAAGACCTCTCACTCACATGAGCTAGTCTATTATGCCATAACATAGATTTATATATTTCTTTCCCAGATGCAACAGCAGCACTACCTGAAACTTCAGTACCCTCCAACACATAAAGGTCATTCCTCAAGGTCCCCTTCAGCTTAACCAAAGAACCCTTGATAACCTTCAGAACTCCATTCTCAGATTAATAGGAATAACCTGCTCTATCTAATTTGCCCAGAGAAATTAGATTTTGTTTGAGTTCTAGAACATACCTTACATTTGTAAGAATTCTGATCATCCCATCATGTGTTGCAATTCGAAATGACCTAATTCCTTTTATGTCACAATCACCATTATCACCAAGCAAAACTGATCCCCCATCATTTTCCTGAAAGTCAATCAAGAAATCCCGATTAGGAGTCATATGAAACGTGCACCCTGAATCCATGATCCAAGCATTCTGAATGTCCCTGTTGGACACCATCAAGACCTCTACTGAATCATACCCATCAGTAACATTTGCTGCACTAGAAACCCTTGCATACATGCTACTTGATGCTTCCTTGCTCTTATTCAAATGGTAATTTTTCCTAAAGTGTCCTTCTTTATGACATAGGAAATACTTTTTGGTTTTTCCCTTTGATTTTGACCTGGATCTCGACTCTTTTCCTTTTCCGTTCTTTTTATCACTTCTGCATCTAGCCATGAGTAACTCTACATCCTTGCATTCCTTTTTAGTCTCGAGGTTTCTCGTTCTCGAGGCATCCAACACTATATACATGGACAATGATTCTCATCCATATTTAATAGCTGCCTTAACTTCTCGATACGATTTAGGCAAAGAATTCAGAAGAATAACTGCTTGATTTTCATCCGACATCTTCTCACTGATGTTATTAAGACCAACTATAATCTTCTAGAATTCATCTAGGTTCTCTTTTATGCCTTTAATAGAGTCCATCTTATATCCAAAGAATTTCTCTTTTAGATATAATTTATTTGGCAAGACTTAGTCAAATAAAGACTTTCTAATTTCTTTCATAACTCCGCTGTAGTAGTGACTTCATCTACTAGTCTAAGCACTCCATCTGACAGATACAGAATTATCGTCGAATAGGCCATCTCATCCATATCCTTTTTTCAGTTTCTGTTACTGTTGGTGGAAGGTCATTTTCGTCTAAGATTTTGGCTACCTTTTGTTGTACCAAAATAGCTCTAATCTTTTTTCTCCATAACCCGAAATCACTTTTCCCATAAAATTTAACAACTTCGAACCGTATAGGCATCGAAGCCATATGTCAAATTAAACCCAACAAAAAATATCATGAACAAAGAATATGTCAGCACACTACCACACACCCTCCTTGGATCGACTAGAGCTCTGATACCACTTGTGAGAGGGCCAAACAGAACGCAAACAATCAGCAGAATAAAACAAAAATAGTAAAGAACGAACACCAAGATATATAGTAGTTTGACCAGTTTGGTCTACATCCACTTTGAGAACCAACTTGAATTAATTTTATTATAAGCAATAAGGAATTTATAATTACAAATAATCAATAATAATCACCAATCTGTAATTCTAATATCTACTAATACCGAGAGATCTGCACAAGACGTCGTCTCTAAAACCGAGAACAACCCGCAGTAAAACAAACAGCCCAAAACCGTACACTACCGCCTCTGACCGGCGAACCACGTGCAGACCCGCGCGTCTCTCTCTCACTGACTGCCAAACGAAAAACACCGACCTGACCAAATTGGACCGCACACCTGTGTGGACGCCCACGCTCGAACGCCGACAGACATCTGCCAGAACCGAGACCACTGACTCATCTGTCGATCTTGCCGGACGGGAACGAGTGTCTGCCGCCCACTGATCTACAAACAGACCAGATCCGACTTTGTCTTCCACGGAAAAAGTCGGTTGCGCGTCTCTCTGTTTTCTTCCTCGAAAAACCGGCGGCCTCACTTTTTTTTTCGTTCCAGACGGCTGCACCTCTTCTTTACCCAAAGAGTCACGATTTTCAGCCCTAATTGAACAAGATAGATATATTTACAAAAATGTCATTTGTCCATAATTATCAGAATGTCATTTGTCCATAATTACTAGAATGTCATTGGACCTTTAATTTCACCAAAAACCTAATAAAAACCGACTTAAATACCTTGTTATTTTCTACAAATGTCGATGCCTTATAATGTATTGTGGTGTCGGATAGACCTATTTATTTAAAATATATATATATATATATATATATATATAATTGTATTTGTTTAATTTTTTCACTTAGATCATTTGTTCATTACTTTGGTTTGTACCTAAGCAAACAAATCATACCAAATATGTACTAACAAAAATTCATTCAATAGTTTTATATAACACCTAAATAAAGTATCAAACACAAAAAAGTTTTGACATACAAAGTTACATGACAAAAACACTAAATTGGTCCCCAGGATAAACACATTACAAAGAAGTTCATACCAGACTTCTACTTTGCTTGCTATGAAATGATCTTCATCCAAGAAACAACTAACAAAAACAAAAGTTAAATTTAGATATAATTGATAACAAAAGAAATCAAAAACACATTTAATAAACTAATATGGCGCAAAAAACAACTTTACATATATATATATATATATATATATATATATGAATATAAATAGAGATTTATAATAACATGCATGTAAAAGTATAAAACATCTCAACCCAACTTTAACACAAATAACAACCCAACCCACATAGAAATAACAAATCTAAACATTCAAAGTCATTGTTGTCTTAATGTTCAAAGTCATCTCAGCCCACATTTATCAATCCCAAATTTAAGAAAAAAACATCTCAATCTACATTGCACCTTACGTTTAAGACAAAGATACAATATAGATCTAAACTTACAAAATAAACTATCAATGAACATCTCTCCCTATCTTTAAGACAAATAGCACATCCCAACCCCGTTTATAACCCCACATTTAAGACAAAATAACATGTAGATGATCAAAACTTATAAAATAAACTATAAAACTTCTCATCCCAACTTTCAACCCATATTTAAGAAAAATAAATAACATAACTCTAAACTTATAACAATCAAATATCTCCCATCATATTTAATACAAAGAATATCTCAATTGTTACCATAGTTGCAAAATAGCAACAAATCTCAAACAATAGTGTATGTAAGCACTCCCTAAAATATGAATGTATTACAATTGCTACCATAGTTGCAGGATAGCAATAAATGTCAAACAATCTTCATACATAAACACTCCCTAAAATATTAGCAAATATACAAAAAAGAAAAGAGAAATGATAGTTCATACCTATTTTGAAGTTCCTCCTTGTGAAGCCAAAAATTGTTTGATTAAATCGTTTAAACTATTTACCTCTACCTTTGTTGCGATAAGTTCTACCCTAGTTCATAATCTTTTTCGATCGAGGCCGATGAGCTATAATTTCTTAGCTTTGGTTTTGAACCCAAATGAGATCTATAAGAATTACACAAAAGATCAAAGTTAGTTTTAACTAACATATAAAGTTGAGGTTAGTGTTGGAAATAACTATTGAGGAGTTTCAAATTCTTAAACATCTAAACTTACATTATTCTTCTTCTTCATTCTTGTTACTATTTCTTTTGGCTAATTTTAATTTTGATTCCTAAAGTCCTAAATTTATTCCTTTTGGTGAGAATTAGAGTGAAGAAATGAGAATTTCTCTTTCTAATTATACAAATTAGGAACACTTCATTCCTATTATCTCTCCAACATTATTAAAAAAATTAGTGTGTTTTTAGGAAGTACACACTAATTCATTAAGATCACTTTCTCCCTTCCTACAATGCCAAATATAAATATAATAAAACAAAAAAATAACTCCAACATACACAACTATAATATTAATCAACAATAACATTTATCTATAGAAATAAAAAAATAACCATGCCAAAAAAATGTAACTCAAACCAATCATAATATCATAGACAACCAACAAATATTTAGTAAATCACATCATGAACCATAATCATAAAATATATAACAATTAAAATCAAAACTCAAACCAACAATAATCATACAGCAACAAAACTTAAGTAACATCCCCAAATCTTTAACAAAAAAATAATAATAATAAAGAACAAAACACAACCACAAGATATCAAAAAAAATAAAAATAAAAACTGAAAATCTAAAAATATTTCATGAATAGTAGCTACCATTTTTGTGAAAGGATTAACGAGAACAACAAACACAATAATGCCAACGAAAACCAACCCTAAATCCAGAAAATAAGAATAAATAAAACAAATCTGTTTAGATCTATTTTAATAATTAAAAAGATATTATTTTCAATTTGCAAACAGGTAAAAGATACCTAAGCAAATCATAAAATAAGCATAAATAAAGCAAATTTGTTTAAATCTATTTCAATAATTAAAAGATACTATTTTCAGTTTGCAAACACATAAAGATATAATATACATCTAACTTAACTTAGTGTTAATTGACTCTGGATGTCGAAGGTTTGATCTCCATCCTACAATTGTATTAAAGAAATAGAATACACCGTAAAAAATGTAAGAGATTTTTTTTAATTAAAAAAACCATCAAAATTGGTTTGAAAATTAGAGTATTGGGTAAGAAGAAGAAACCATCAAATTATTACATACCTATTCAAAAAGTTAGACATTTCTCAAAGAATTCTTAAATAATCATTACTACTTTCCTGTTTTAGACATTTTCTACAATTTCTCTATTTAATATGGTATGGAAATTCATGAAACTCAAACGGGTAGTCGGTCTAAAAACAAAACAAAACAAAACAAGGATTTAGTCTGAGAATGATAAATTTAAAGTAACATCATCTTGAGGAGGCATGTCGAAGATCTAACATTGTAAAGATAAATATTATTTGTTGATGGTAGGGAAAATAAATATTTTCCGGAAAAAAAAAATTACGTTTTAATCTGAAAAATGAAGAAAGTGAATTTCCTAGCAAATCAATAAGTAACCAATCACGATAGCAAACCATTTCAAATATCACTTTATATACTATTTTTAATTTTATTAATATGTATATTAATATCAAATGCACAAACAAATAATATATTAAAAGCATAAAAGTTAAACATAACTGATATAATTGTTTATTTTGTCGATATTGTCTATAAAAAAAAATATATATACCTAAAAGAAAATTAACATTTAGTTTATCACTATAATGGTAAACAAAGTAAAATGTCACTCGTACACTATTTTATCTTCCATTGATATGGTACGCCAACAATAAACATGATAGCAAAGGAGCATGTAAATAATTAAGAGTGGACACTTATTATTGATAGATATTAGGTATAGATAGACATCTATCACCAAAATAGATCTACAATATTAAGATATATTGATGGTCATTTGTTTACTTTTCACATGCTTTAATTATGTTAGGATTAAAATTGTGTCATATTTGCAACAACTTTTTTCACGTATATATATAAGTTTAAATCATATTTTTGTTCATAAACTTTGAATGTTGTTATATTTTAGTCTCTAAACTTTAAAAAACATTTGTCTTAGTCTCTAAATTTAAAAAAAGAAAAAAAAAATACTTACTTTGGTCCCCTAACATTAAGATTCTCTTTAATAGTTTAAGAGAATAGTGAGGTGACTTGTATTTTTAGATAAGCTAAAACACTAGGGTTTCAATTTTGAACAAGGTGGTAAGAGATTTTCTATGGGATAACTCAAACATCATTTTGCATTCAAGATTTTGGTCGTTCACTATTTTGGTGCATCCGTTGTTGACACATTTTACTTCACTTTCATCGTATTCAACACCAGATAGATGCAATTTTATCCTTACACATATTTTTAATGTTTTTTTCCTTCAAATTTGAGATATTTCTATGATTCATTGAGATACTTTTTTTCTTGGTGTGGGGTAACATTTATTTGGAATTTGACAGTGAGTTACATTTATTTGTATTTTTTTAGTTTATCTTACATTACCATGAGATGTATTCTTGGGTTGAAAAAGTTTTCATTATTGCCTTTGCTTGAACACACTCATCAAAGTTTCGACATCGTATCAAATACTTTTTAATTCTATGATATTTGGCATCTTAGTCAAGTCATCTAGTGGTTATTTATCTAGAGAACTCAATATATATATATATATATTATCAATATTATTTTAAACTACGCCAATTTCATTTCGGATGAGAGCTAAGAGGACCTTCCCCAAATATCTCCACAACGTGGGTATTGCATGGAATGTAGATGCAAAATCCCTCTACTAATTATTTGATACCAAATTATTCTACCCATCAAATAAATTTACAAATGATGGGTGCAAAAAAATAAAATAAAATAAAATACGTACAAAAGTGAAGGAAAAGATATGAAATGATAAGAGTAATAGGTTGTACTCATCTCTTATAAATATGTTGAGAAACCCCTCACTACTATCACATAAGTAAAATAAAAAATAGAACAATTAAAAGAAAACGATAAATTGAAAACACGATAATTAATATGGAAAAGATTTCAAACTCAGAGAAAAATCACGACCCACCAAAAGAAATCTACCATGTGAAAATTTATTACAATCAGATAGAATAATACTCACTTGACTCAATTACAAGAGAACTCTCTCAAAATTTTTATTCTACTCACACCCTTTAATCTCACTCTGAAACTAGAGAATAGAAAATGGAATTTAACTAGAGTTAACATATCCAAGTTTAAAGTGTTTATAACTGGAACAATTTGAAACCAAAAGCGTAGGGTCCTTTTATAGTGCTTAGAGCTCATGACTTTCTTAAATTTTTTCAATGTAGGGCATTTGCACTTTTAATATTTTTCTAAAACCCAACAAATTCCACCCTGACAAAATATTTGAAGAATCTATAGCTTATGCAACATCCATTATCTTTATCGACAATCATATTTCTTAAATCAGAGAACTATAACCTACTCCACCACTTGGAATACCAACTTTAAAAATTTACCTTTTTCGTCATATGTTAATAAACCTTGTTGAAAGTTATGGTGCATTTTCTACTTACTTGGCTCATTCAAAAGTTCTTCATGGTGCAACTTCCACTTACTTGGCTCACTTGAAAGTTCTTCAGCCATTGACACTACTTCCACCACACACTTTGCATAACTACCAAGTCAATGCCCATGTGCAAACTTGTGGAGCCGCTAACATCACATCCTCTATCATGGCAAAGAAAACATACCACGAGGATGAATTTCATCTTTCTTCAAAAGAATATGTTTCCATCTTCCGTGACAAGAGATGATGTTAACATCCAATTTAGAACCCTTTGATGAACCTGCTCTGTTAGGATAATCCCTTTTCATATATCTCTTTTCTGCACGAACTCTTTCTTCTTCTTCCACTTTCTAGCTACCAGTACTAAATCCTATTGTCAAGTACAACCTTTACTATTCAATCTTTCCTCTAACAAAAATTTACTTGTAGCCTCAGCAAAATTTAAAGTTTTCTTCCCATACGTCAAGATTGGATTCATGTGTTTATAAGAAGTGGGAAGTAACAAGATGAGTTTAACTGTCTTATCTTCATCACTTATCTTCACTTTGAGATACAAACGATTGAGAATCCCAGATGATCTGAGATTTTTGTACCTTCCACCATCCACAGAATGAAAATTGCTCTTTTAGATACAACCGATTTAAGATGCTCTTTGCCCAGTACATTACTTCAAGCTTCTTCTAAAGCTCTTTGGCTGTTGAAATTCCATAGACATTTGCAAAAACGTTCTTTAACAAATTTAATCTAATTGTACTTGCAGCTCTCAAATCCATTTCGTCCCTATCTTCATCGCTCATGTTGGACTTCTGAGACCTCTTACTAGAATTGCTACTGGACTCTCCTAAACCACCATCACCACTTAGCTCTTTAGAAATACCACTGCTTGGTCTTTCCTTCAAGGCCTTGTGTAACCTAGATTGTACCAGCACATCCTTGACTTGCACTTGCCACAAGCCGAAGTTGATCCTTCCATCAAATTTCTCCATATCAAACTATACTTGATTTATAAAACTTAACATACCTGCTTCATTTCATAGCAAAACAATAAACAGTGAACAACTCACTCTATTTACAATATCGCATCTCATTTTAAGAATTTTTTTCTGATGTGGAAGTCTAGATAATGCTGCAACCACGGAGCATACTCAAAAATTCAAGAAAATACAAACTTAAATCTTTAATGCCACTTGTTGAAAAAAAAAAAAAAAAGAACCCCTACTATCATAGGAATAAGTAGAAAAATAACATAGAAATTAAAAGAAAACAATAAAGTTGAAAACGCAAGAATTGACATGGGAAAAAACTCCAAACTTGAAGAAAAACCATGACCCACCAGAAAGAAATCTACTATGTAAAAAATTGTTATGATCACACAAAATAATTCTCTATCAATCCCAATTACTAGTGCACTCTCTCAAAGTTTTTATTCTACTAACACTCTTAAATTCCGCTCTCAAACTAGAGAATGCGAAAAAGAATTTAATTAAAGTTAGCACACTCAAGCTTAAAGTGTTTCTAACTAGAACAATTTAAAAACAAAGGCATGGACTCCTTTTATAGTGTTTGAAATATATATATATAAATATAGATATAAAGTATGTCATGTGACAAATTAAACGTTTGGATCTAAGTAATGATGTGAAAAAGGATGAAAGAGAAAAGGAAGAAAAAAGTTAAGATGGAGTTGGAAAAAGTTATTTTGTAGTGATTTGGAGCGTGCTGCCCCTTTGGACCCCAGAAGATGGGACAACTTTGCAGACATTTCTTTTGCTTTTATTCTCATTTTCAAACCAAAGCCTTCTCATTTTCCATCACTCTTATTCACTTTGTTGCCCATCTTAGGAGAATTCTCAAATCGAACCGAATCGAACCAAACAGAATTTTTTAAAATGTGAAACCGAACCGAATCGCATATATGCGGTTCAGTTCGGTTCGGTTTTAAATTCGATTTTGACATTTCTAAAAAATTCATGTTATATTCTTTTTAAATTAAAAAAAGGGTTCGGTTCGATTCGGTTTTAAATTCGATTTTACTCTTTCTTTAAATATATAAATATATATATATATATATTAGTTAAAAACCGTTCGGTTCGATTTCAAATTCGATTTTGGCATTTTTAAAAAATCCATGTTATATTTTTTTTAATTAAAAATCGGTTCAATTCGGTTCGGTTTTAAATTCAATTTTGTTCTTTAAATTAAAAGTGATTCGATTTTAAATTCAGTTTTACTTTTTTTTTAAATATATAAATAAATATATATATATACTAGTTAAAAACGGTTCGGTTCGGTTTCAAGTTTGGTTTTCGAATGTGAAACCGAACTGAACCGAATTAATTCGGTTTCAAAAAATTTTCAAACCGGATCGAACCGCATTTTTCGATTTCACTGAGTTTTCGGTTCGGTTTGGTTCAGTTTTTGCGGTTTGAATGACCATCCCTAGAATTATCAACTCATTTGAGTTGGGTTAGGTTCAAATAAATCTTCCTACCCTTTTAACCTTTTTTTTCTTTTCATATAATTTCTTCTCATTTTTCACCCCCTTTGGAATTTCCTCTCCTACCTACAAGTGGAAATCAAAAATAAGGCGGTTTGAATATAAAATTTACTCTGTAAACTTTTATCATTGTGTCAAATTAGTTTTGGACTAACTTTGAATTCCCTATTTATAGTCTCATACTAATTAACTAATTCTCAAATACTAATTAAATACTAAACGATCACTTAAACTAAATATTAACTAAAATATACTAATTATTATATAATCCTCTTCATCATTTTGTTTGTTGTATACATCAAATCAGTCAACATTTGTTGACTAGTCCGCATCACATATGTATTTGAGTTAATGTATTTTTTTAACCATGAGATGCACTAAAATGAAATAAGGTCATATTTACTCCAACTATATTGTAATCCATCAATGGTAAAATAGAAATTGGGTTCCATTTGATTACCTTTATTATTATTTACCTGTATTTTGTAATCATAATAAATTATGGGGTTCACCTCTGAATCTGAATTCAAAATGCGAAATCTAATTGAGGAATGAGAGATAATTTGATTGTATTTGAAAATTACGTGGACTCACTACCTTTTTCGTTACCGTTATTGTTACCGTTACAGATATTATTACTATAACAGTATGAGAATTATAGATATATCACATTTACTATTAATTGTTACCTTTATCGTAATTATTATCATTACCGCTAGGGTTGAATGGTAATGGTAACAATAACAATAATAATAAATGTGTCAAATTTATAATTCTAAATAAACACGATCAAAAGCGATCCAATTATGTTTGCGAAATCATTATACAATTGATCTATTAATTGAATTTTATTATGATTAGACCAATTTTCATTATAGTTTGGTAAAATGACCTCAGAATAACTCTCTTGACATTTATAAATTAAAGGAAAAATAAAGAAAACATTAAGAAATAGCTAGTTAAAATATTTGGAAAAAAGAAAAAGAAAAAAGAAAGAAAGAGAAAGCTTATATATAGTAAGATGAAAAACTATATATTTTTAGTCTCTAAGTAATGAATCTAGCTTCCTTTGCTCTCTAGTTTTCAAAGTATTACACTTCGAGGTTACGTTTACCCTAGTGAAAATGTAATAAATCAAGGGTAATATAAAAAGTGGACCTTATTTGATTGTTTTTTGTGTTGTTTACTTGTTTTCTGTATCTGTACTGACACATAGGGCCCACGTTCAAATCTGTAATCAAACAACGCAAATTGATTGATGAACAAAACGTGCTCAATCCAATTGTATCTAAGAATTACGCCGTTTCGTTATTGTTACCATTACGCTTACCATTATTGTTACTTTTTCAAAGAAAAATTATGAATTTTGAAATATTTGCTATCACCGTTACAGTTTGACCCACAGATGTAATGATAACAGTAAATATGATAAAATTGATAATTCTAAATAAACGCGATCAAAAGCAATCCAATTATAATTACGATTTAGGCTCATTACAATTGATTCATCAATAAAATTCCATTACATTACACTAAGGTCATGTTTACACTGATTGAAAAGTAATCCATCAATGGTAATATAAAAAGTGGGTCCCAGTTGAATACTTTTGTTGTTGTTTACTTGCTTTCCATAATCATTAATGAGGTGTGGGGCTGTCTTGAAATTTGTAATCAAATCGTGTAATCTAATTGAGGAATAAAAGGTGTTCAATATAATTGCGATTGAAAATTACATAGGACCCACTATCTTTACTGTTACCATTATCGTTACCGTTACAGATACTGTTACTATAACAATATAAAAATTATGAGTTTGACACATTTATTGTTACATTTACCGTTATTGTTATTGTTACTATTACTGTTATCATTAGGGTCAAACACTAACAGTAACAGTAAAATGTGACCGATTCATAATTCTAGGTAAACGCGATCAAAAGCAATCCAATTGTGTTTACGATGTAGGCCTATTACGATTCATCTATCAATGAAATCTCATTCCTATTACACCAATTTTTATTACCGTTTGGTAAACGTGGTTTTCATTATGGCTTGATAAATGTCACCTAAGTTCTTAAGTTTTGAGTTTAATTTCAATTTAGTACTTATGTTTCAAAATATTTTAATTTTACCTTTGAGATTTGAGTTTTGTTTCAATTTGTTTCCTATGTTTTAATATTTATACTTTTAAACTTGATTTTTCACTAAATACTCACTTTTAGTCTTTAGTGGTAATGTCTATTAATTAAGTTTCATTGTTTTTTGTCACTATTAAAATTAATTTTAAAATTTTACTTCATAATTATTTAAAATTAATTAATAGACATAAACGCCAAAGACTAAAATGAATATGTAGTGAAAACTCAAGCTTAATTAAAAGTGCAAATCTTTGAACCGATTGACCAACTAACTTAAAATAAAACTCAAATTTCAAAAATAAAAGTGTAACACTTTTGAAACCTATGGACTAATTAAATTTAATTTTTAAATAATATATATTTATTTATTTAAAAAAAAAAAAAAAAAAAAAAAAAAAAAAAAAACTCAAACATCTAAAGTAAAATTGTTACATTTTGAAATATATGAACTAAATTTAAATTAAACTCAAAACTTAAAAACTAAAAGTATAACGTTTGAAACTAAGGGACCAAATGGAAAACTAGACCAAAACTTATGGACGAAAAAATATTTATCTCTTAAAATTTTAAAAGTAAAGCTCTATTAAGAGATGGTTTCAAACAAAAACATTTGAAGTGCAGTATTTCTTAATTCTTCATAAACATTTCTTCTCTTAGTCACTAACTCTAATTATATGCCAGATGTGCTAAAATATATCACCTTATATTTCAACATTTTTTGATTATGTGCCTTCATCATTGGTGAATAACAGAAAAGGTTGGATTAACCAAATTTCATTCCAACTTCTTAGAAACTTTGCTAGGGAACTATCAACTTTCTTTTGTTAAGTAATCTAATTTCTCAATTAAATTCTTACCCACTCACCAATATATCATTGTCACGTAATGGTGAGATATAGATAATAATATTATTGGAATGTCTTGAATCTGTTATCTAACGCTCCAAATAACTAAATACGAGATTTCACTTATTTAAGTCTAAAGACGATATGCCTTGATAGAGGTTTGGGAGCAATGCTCCCAAAACTTAAAAGTGTATTCATATTCATCTTATTTACGTTATTTACTATTTTGGCTTAGGGTTTATAGAAATACACTATATAAACGCTAACAATAAATTGTTCTCTCTACTCATGTACATTGTTAACACACTGTTAGTAAACCGCATAAATCTCTATGTCGATTCTCTTCTGTTTACATTCAGCTTATCTTTATTTATTGATTTCATAGCAGGTAGAGACAAAATGTAAGGATATAATTAAAAGTTATTAACATATAAAAGACTAAATTTTAAAAAAAAAAACTCCAACATTAGGAACTAAAACATATATTTAACCTTCTTTTTCTTTAGAATAATATATAACAAATATGAAGTTAGGATTACACCTCCGATTTTCAATTTTGGTTGGTCCAATGAAGTGATAACATTGGCCAAATATTTTTTACGGTAATTATTTTAAATGGAAAAACTACTAAAAATATTTTCAAATATAATAAAGTGTCATTATCTATTAGTGATAGACATTAAAAAGATATCTATTAGCATCTACAACTAATGCTTATGAATGTCTATCAATTTCTAATTATCAGTATCTATCATTGATAGGCAATAACATTTTACTATATTTATAAATAAGTTAGCTCATTTTTCTATATTCGAAAAGAATCTTTAAAGTTAAGGACTATAACAAAACATTTATATTGATGTATATAGAATATAAAATATGTTAACTTGAACATAATTTAACGAGAATTGATACGTAGATGTTTTTTTAAAGTCTTTAAGGTCGACCCTACATTTGTTGTAGTACAAAATATAGAGTAAAATTAGACATACAAACAAACAACAAACTCTTGTCGGTGCATGAAGGAAGAATTGAAGAGAAAAAATAGTTTAATTTTTGAAAGAATGTTAACAAACTTGAACAACGACTATCTACCAACCCCTTGGATGATTTCTTCTCCACATACATGTTATGTTATCTGTGAAATCTCCTCTTTCATAATTTTTTTTTTAATTTTTAAAAATTTAATTTATAAATATTACATTCGTCTATAAGTTTTTTTTTATTATTATTATTCATTTATTATTAGTGTTAAAAAAAAATGTGTTTTTCCATTAGAAAGTGAGGTATACAATTTCACTTTTAAGATACCTTGGTGGTGAAACGGTAGACACGCGAAACTCAAAATCTCGTGCTAAAGAGCGTGGAGGTTGAATCCTCTTCAAGGCATAATGTTGAGAATATCCATTAAATTGGAAAATCGTCCGCCAAGATTTTGTGACAACTACCTTCAAATTATCATAGTGTTTGTTTTGGTTCATGGTTGGAAAACTGAAAAAATAATTTTAAAATTTTAATTTTTAAAGCCTCGTTCCATAATCATATAAGCTTTTTGTTCTTTTTTTTTTTAATAATTAATCATATAAGCTTATAAATACCTTGAAATTTCTTTGTTTATGTAATCTACTTAAGAATTCTCACAATTTTTCTCATAGTTTTCAAATTTTCTAGGTAACAACTTAAATTCTTAATCAATTTTAAATAATAATAATAATAATAAGTATTTGAAAACTACAACCCCATTTGGTAACTATTTAGGTCTCATTTGGTAACCATTTCGTTTTTTGCTTTTGATTTTTGAAAATTAAGTCTATTTCCTCTTCATTTCTTACAATAATAATTTGCATCTTTCTTAAATACAATAGATGAATTCTTAGCTAAATTCTAAAAACAAAGACAGGTTTTTAAAAACTACTTTTTTTAGTTTTCAAATTTTGATTTGGTTTTTAAACCATTAGTAAAAATTAAATAATAAAAAAAGAAATTTGGAAGTAAAAGTAGTGTTTATAAGCTTAATTTTCAAAAACAAAAATCAAAAGCCAAATGGTTACCAAACGAGGGCCTTAATCTTTTTATTTTGATAATTAAGTTTATTTCTTCTTAATATGTGAGGTGAACTCTTTGCCAAATGATACGCATCTTTCTTCAAATACCTTGGTGAATTCTTTGCCAAATTTCAAAAATAATAATAATAATAATAAAATAAAAACTATTTGTTTTAGTTTTTAAATTTTGCCTGTGTTTTAAAACATTGGTAAAAAAAATGTAGACAATAAATCAAAAAGTTTAGAGATGGAAAGAGTATTTATAAGCTTAATTTATAAATAAAAAAATCAAATAATTATCAAACCGGCCTACTTTTTTTAATTTTCAAATTTTGATTTTGATTTTGAAAACAATTCTAACATGTAGACAACAAACCTAAAAATAATAGATGAAAGTGATATTTATAAACTTAATTTTTAAAAATTAAATGATTATCCAATAGAATCCAATCAAATGGGAGAAAATTATGTTTGTTTTCTCAGCTTAAGAAAATCTAAATTTTGGGAAACAGGCAGCTCTCAAGCTAAAAAAAAACACCTCAAATCAAGGTTGGATCTGCCAGGAAAGGAGTGGCAACAGAACCCCACTGCTTAGATGTTTGTTGAATGGTCATTTCATCAAACAATCATACTCTCAAAATGGAATTTCCTTTGCACAAAAAAGCTTCTTTTACATCATCAACAGACAGGTCAAACACCACTTTACAGTAATAAGCTTTCTTCTTTTCAGATTCCAAAAAAAGAAAAAGAAAAATCATATCAAATCAAATTAACCTCCAAAAAAATGAAAAATCCTAATGGAAGTAAAGTAGAGAGGTTGAATTGGCTGAGTATTCAGAAACTGTGCAATTGGGTTAGCATGTGTACCAACTCATCACTTGAAGGTCTATCTACTGGCTGCTCTGATAAGCACACAACAGCAATCCTCACAGCCATTAGCATTTCATCTTCTTCCCCTTCTTCACCTATGATACTCTTATCGAGCGCTTCTCGAGCCTCCCCGGCAAGCTGTAAGTGTCGTAGCCATTGACCTAAACTTCCACCACTAGCAGCTTCTCCAAAGAACGGATCTGCGGGATCTCTACCTGTTAGTAGAACAGCCAAAATCATCCCGAAGCTGAAGATGTCGCTCTTATCGCTATACCTGTTGAAACTGGAAACAACAAAAGTCGAATCCGCTTAGACTAACTACTACTTTTCGAGACAAATGCTCATCAATCAAGCTTTCTAAACAGAGAGTAATGAATATCACAACTTCTGTATCCCCCATCAAAATGATGCTAGTTTGCTATAGTTCCCACATTAGTTTTCTTGTACTAGAGAGGCTACCCATTTTACAAGATATCCCAAACAAACTACTTGAACCTTTTTCATTCTTGGGAAGATATATAATACATTTAATACCGAATAAGCTTTTGAGTTTAATAGTAATTTAATTCGACGACCAGAATAGAAGGTCTTAGGTTCAAACTCCTATCTTAAGCACCGGAAGATATCCCAAAAACTAAAATCGTTTTCTTACTAATAACAGATCAAACATCTCAGCCTTTTAGCCTTTTGAATTCAATAGTACTCGGGTATAGTAGCAAAACAGACTGTCCATTGTTCAAAATTCTACAACATCAGCAGAAATTTCAGCAGTAGTTTAACATTTTCAACACCTAAGTTTCAGAAAACATGAACAAATTTGAACCAAAACAATATCGAAACTAAATGGTTATCAAACGTGATAGTTGGTAATAGAATCCTAACCTGCAATCCTGAAAGCACTCGGGGGAGGTATAGGCAGAAGTAGCAGCCACGTGCAAGTTAGAGAATAACTTGTGCAAGCCACAATCAGCCAACCTTGGTTCATACTCAGCATCCAACATAACATTTGAAGGCTTCAAATTGTAGTGAAGAATTTGAGGATCACACTCAAAGTGAAGATACTGAAGACCCTTTATAACCCCAACTGCAATCCCAAGCCTGATTTCCCACCCCAACCTCAACTCATTTTCCCTCACTTTCTTCATTACATCCTCAAGGCTTCCTGTTCCCACATAATCATAAACCAACCAAACTCCTTCCCCTTCCCCAACATAAGCCCTTAAGCTCATCAGATTCCTATGTCTAAGCCTAGCCAGCCTCTCAAGCTGCTGCTGTGTCTGCCTCTTCTCCGACTTCCTCGCCGCGGTCGCAGCCGTGTTCTCGGACCCTTCGAGCCGTTTCACGGCGATGGTTAGTCCATTGTCCAGAACAGTCCTGTAGTACTTCCCATGGGGACTGGACCCCAGAAGCTGATTTTCGTTTCTAAGGGCGTGATGGAGGGTTTTGGGGTCGATTATTGGAGAGAATATGACAGGGCCTTTTAGAATTGGGGTTTTGTTTAGGTATCGGACAAAGCTGCGGATTAAACAAGCGAAAAGAAGGGAACCCATTAAACCTGTAACTACGCCTAATAGAACACTGAAGATGATTCTTCGGACGCCATTTTTGAACCGTGGAGAGCTTGTTGGTGTTGATGATGTTGTTGGTAATGGCGGTCCTGAGGAAGCGAAGTGATTGCTTGTTCTTTCCTGGCATTTTGCGTCGGAGAAATGGTGAAAAGAGAACATTAACAATAATAGAATCATAACCTTAACGATATATCTTTTCCTCCCCATTTGAAAACCAAAACAATTCCAAACAAGGGTTCATTCAATTCCTACTTATTTATGCGATTAAAATTTCTCAGACCCATTTGAGAAAGATATTCGAATCTCAAAACTGGGTGGCGAAGCTATTGGGGAAATTCCTCAAGTTGAAGGAGACGTGGCCATGGATTCATTGGAGGAGATGGTTAAAATGCGAGGGAACATCAAACAGAGGAGGAAAATCTTCAGTGGGAAGACTCGAAAGAATAAAAAATAGGAAGCAGAACATTAGAGAAATTGATCCGTTATGGGAATGAGAGACCAGTCAAATGAGAATCCGCTACTCTCACCATTGAATAAACAACACTCGCACTTTCTATAGCTTGTTCCAACTACAAAAAGCGAGAGACCCAGAAAGAAAAACAACGAAAAGGAGAGAAAATACGATGAAAATTGGAAGGTTTCAGATACCAAAATGGAAAAATGGACTCCAAAACTCCATTAATACAGACAATCAAACAAACTAGCCCGCCTGACTCATAGTTTCCTAAAATCGACAAGAAGAAGATTGAAGAAAGAAGTTCAAAGAGAGAGAGAGATTAATTATGAATACCCAATAAAGGAAAACAGCGAAAACAGAGAGAAAAACGCTCAAAAACAAAAAGGCTTGTATGAAACAGAGAGTGAAAGTTGAGAGTGCAAAGGGAAGGACCCCATTCGCAGTCCTTAGCGACACAACAGAACAGAACAGAGCAGAGCAGAGCAGAGCAGAACAGAGTTCCCCTTCCCGCCTTTTGAGAGAGTTTTCGGTGGGTCCCACTGCCACGTCACACACAAGCTGGGGTCGCTTTCATCGAGGGCAGTTGGTTTCTGTCGACAACACATCCTGACCGTTCATTGCCCAACCCTTTGGAATTTGTGCTTTGCTTAATTTGCTTTTTGCTAAGTAATAATATGATTAATTTTTGGGTTACTGAATTGTAGCTGATTATCATCACTAAACCTTACTTTTTCCTTTTCTTTTTCTTTTTTTTTTTTTGCTTTTTTCCCTCCAATAATTGCTCTTTCTTTTTCTAAATTTTATTGCAATTATAGATAATTATACACTCCCTTTTATCTTTTTCTTTGCTTTCTTATTTTTTTTTTCATTTTTATATTTTATATATCTTATCCTCCTTTTACCATTTTAATTATTTTTCTTACCTTTGATCAATGTTAGATCAACAAATGTGGCCAATAGGACCAATGAGTTTAAACATTCACTACAAAATAATAAATAATTTTCAAATTCTTATCTATCTATCTGGGGAGTGATTGGGCCCAGAAGGCCCATATGGCATATGGGGCCCATTTAATCTCATAACGAGGGCCCATGTCCAATTATGGAAAATCGGCCCATGCTTTCTGAAAAGCCCATAACTATGTGGCAGTAATAATAATAACATATAGAACATGGATTATGATGAATAATGATACAACAAACAGCTAAGGCTTCACTAATAATAAATAATAAAAGGNAATGTACAAATACACAATGCCCTAGAGATTAATAATAATCATCAAAAGCTTCACCATGAAATGGAAGCAAACTGAATAAAAACCAAAGAAGAAACAAAAGGGACAGCCCTTTTGTGGCTTGGCTTCAAGTTCAAGCTGCTATTGACTCAGGATCACAGCGCAACTCCAAAGCCAAACTGGGCCATTTTACAATAATACAACTCTGTTGGACTAACTTGCAAAGATTGCCCAAGGGGGCAGGCAAGCTGGACCTACCACTCTCTTTAACCTTCTCAAAAAACACTCTTGCCATTTTCACTTCCCACTGGATTTTTTTTTCAACCAAAAAAAAAGAAAAAGGAAAAAACACCCACCCACCACCTCTGACCTCTCCAAAGTCATAAATACATCTATCTTACAAATTTCATTAACTTATATCTTGATGCCTTAATGTCTTCCTCCTTTTTCTGGAATTTCACAACAGTGTCATCCAATTGCATCAGATAGTATAGCAAGAATCTCCACATCATTAAGTTTTAATTCTACTGCCAACTCAAGGGGGGTTTTACCGTCTCCGTTCACCGCCCGTGGATCAGCTCCCCTATAACATATACAGCCATTTTAAAACCATTAATGGTGGCATGGTGTAGTAAGTAAATCATAGGATAAAAAGATGGAAACAGTGAAAAGATTTGAGGTGGTAAGGCATTAAAGTAAAGAGGGTTCCTTCTCATTTATCACCATCTAACCTGGAAAGCAGCAATTTCGCAAATCCAGTTCTGCCTTTAGCAATACAATGATGGAGTGCCGATTGATGTCGAGAGTCGATGGCATTGATATTTGCCCCACATTGTAGAAGGAGCTCGAGCATACCAATGTCTCCAGTTTCGCAAGCGAGATGCAGGAGTGTGCAGCCATCTAGACCCTCCATAGCCTGGCCTTCGCTTGTACCTTCTGAGTTGGAAGAGCTTGTCGATCTCTCAACAAAATCACTGGCTTTGTAGTTATGTTGTTCAAGACCAGTCGGCTCCTGCATTAACATTACTTTAGCAAGAGTTAAAGAGCCACAAGGCACTTGCTTGTACACCGCATTTACATCTGCTTCCGAGTTTATGATGTGACGATAAACGGCCTTCTTGTCATTTGAGCGTACGCCGTCCCAAATCTGTTGCGCCACTAAATGAGGATATTGATTTTCCTTTGGTTTCCGGACGAAGGCCTTTTCTGCATACTGCAATTAAAAGAGAAGTGACAACCATGAAGAAATTTAACTTCAAAACCAGAAAAAGCACGCATACAAGTGATGGAATACTACTAAAACTGTAATAGTTACCAAATCTCAAACCTCAATATTTATATCAACCTTTCAGCATTTTATTTTTTTTTTCCGAGAAAAGCAGAAAGTGCTTACAAGTTATATAAATGAAAGGATTGCAACATCATTTACTATCAAAAACAAGATGTTAATGTAAATAAAAGGATTATTGTTGATGAACGATGATTGTATTAATATTGAAATTTGGATTCTGCATCTACATACCAGATACAAGTGCCCTTGCCTTAAATAAAGTTTTGAAAATCCAAGACTTGAAAAAACCTCGGTCTAACTCAGGACTGAAATACTAGGGGCCTTTGTGATAGCTGCGGTTATTTGTAACTCTAAGTCATCAAGCTGCTATAGTGAGTAGTCTATATCATGTGCCCCACAGAATCGAGATTTTGGACTTTGTACCATTCGGCATCCCAGGAGCTAATCATGTGTACGTTAGATAGCTGTTTTCTCTTCAGAAATTAAACTTCTTTCTTTTATTTCCTCGGCTGGTCCCACAAGTAATGGCCAGTTCATCAACTTGCCAGATGAAGAACAATCAAGTTTCATGTCGATTTTCTCATACTTGGAACACAGGTGCAGAGCATTCCGAAAAACTTGTCAAAATCTAGAGATAAGCTTATGGAAAATTGACATTTTTTCACATGTCAAGGCCACATCCAACTAGGAAGTCTATATTTGAAGGTTTTATTTATACAGAACCTTACAAAAACATAGCTTTTTTAATCTATAATTTTGGAGGTACTTTTATCCAGTTCGTTAAGTTTCCAGTATTAGTGGCTTTTGATCATTTACTAAGAGGAAAATATTGCTTTAGGTGAAAAACATCAAATATTTATATAAATTTGAAGACCTGACAAACTAGGAGATTTGTGATCACACCTTTGCATGAATGAACTTCTCCTTCACTGATATTGGATCAGAATGACTAGGTTTGCTGATAAAATGCATATTCTGTTTATCAGACTTGTACAAGCTTCACCATAAAAATAATAGGTAAATGTTAGCAAACCAAATAAAATGAAATTAGATAATGAACATTGTCTTGACAAACTTATGACTCAATAGTGAAGTTCATTTACCCTGTCGTAACAAGATCGACCTGAAAGGCACTTCTAGATTGCAGCATCTCCTCCCAAACCGAGTTCGCAAAGGTATTTCCAAGAGATTGAAACAAACTGATAACTGAAGGTTCCCACACTTTGACATCCAATGTAAGGGATCTCACCTACACAGTTGCAGAGGTAAGCATTTTGCATGCAAGAAGCAATAAGAATGGCTAACCATAGAAACATCTTTGTCAAAAACGAAGAGCATATTAAGATAGTGTAGCGGTAGGGGGGCACACTCTCATTGTATCAAAAATCAAGAGCACCACCAACCGAAGCAACAAGGAAAACAAGGAAAACACTCGCATACTCCGTCAATAGGACACCAAATGCAATATCATATAAAGGTTCAACCACGAAGTACAAAACTTCTTTTTTATAGGGAACAAAAAGATATCATTGATGTTGTGAAATGAATACCAAAGGTCCTATCATAAGGTAATTACAAGGAGCTAGTCCATTATCATGAGGTAATTACAAAGTACAAAACTACGAAAATTTGTCTTCCGGCTGCAAGCATCGACCTTTATCACACTAGGCTTGTCGATTACCCAAGCCATTTGCATACTGTTGTCATGCCACTCAGAAAATTTTCATGGAATTAATTTTCTCATTTTCAATGAATCATTACAAGATAATTACGTATATGACATACATATATTGCCCCTTTATAATAGCATCATGTTTTCTTAATGGAAGAAGATCACCCAAACAATACACCGCTACTGGATAAAATGCATGAAAAACAAGTTCAAGGTACCTTTGATATGTGAACACCAAGGTTACGATGAACACCTGAACATTCAATACAAACAAGAACACCAAGATTCAAAGATGCCCAGTCAGGTTCAGGCGCACCACAATCTGCACACTTATCATTACCACATACTCTACGAAGTATGTCTATTGGCTTCTCAATTTTCATCACTGATCGTTGCTGTTGCAAATTTCTTGAAGGGCGTTCCAAATGAGAGGAACTAAGGCTTCTTTCAGATGTATATTCTTCAACCGCTGTCTGATCAAAGTCAGAACTTTCAAAAGAACTACTCTCACTTGTAGATCTGTGATGACCACTTCCCATGGGACTACCCGCAAGACACTGATACACAGATTAAAAAATTATATAAATGACTGTTAACATTAATATTTGAAAAACTCCAGAGTGGAGCAAAAAGAAAGGCAGAGGAAATACCCTCTCTGGAGCCTGAGAACTTAGTAATGAAGCAATAACTCCAGTTATTTTTTCAATCCAATCCATTTGATCAAGTGCACTCTCTGCCTGCACTAACATGCAGAAATAGATTTATAGGGAACCTTAAAATTATAGTATCTTCTTTTATTCAGTAAATCTGGAAGTGAAGCATCAATTTACAGCCCAAAACTAGCCCCTAAATCAAACCTGCAAAGTATAACTCTTGGTTGGTGATATGATGCGAAAGCAGAACCTAAGATCAGACTGGTCCGCATCAACTTTGATTGTTGAAGTGAGCAGGTTCACTGTATGATGAGCTACAGATTTCTCATCATGCACCCCACCATGATAATGGTTAGAAAGCCAGCGGCTCAAAAGGCCAGAACCAAGCTCTGAACTATTCCTCTGACCAGCTAGTTGCCCTAGAGACGCCTACAAACCCACATACAAAGAAGCAAATTCAGAGACTATCGTATAATAGAGAGGGAGGGGGTAAAACTTCCAGCTAATGAAAAGGTATCATGATTAAATTACTCACAGATGATTTGCTACACTGCTTGCGATAATAATACAGCAATCCCCGGCTATCAAGAACAAAAAATCTTCTTTTCCAGTCACCTCTCAAGTTTGAAGAACGCTTTGAGAGATAACCTTGTCGAATGGTTTGAACCTAAATTATGGTTGAACAAAAAAAAAATTACGCCATGTGGGGAAAAATGGTAAGAAAAATTATAGCCATGTGAAAAAGATAGATAAATGTTTATGTGCAAGGTGCCTACTGCACCTCAGGAGATCAGTGATATAATGCATACAGACACAAAAAGATGCAATATTTCCTGACCTTTCCTTTTGCAGCAGATTGCATGACTTCCTCTATCATTTTATGTGAACTTCTACCAATGGCTTGAATACCATCCCCATTAGGAGATCCATTAGAACCATTGGATGACCACCTACTCTCCCGATCAACCTGCCTTTTGTACTCTTGCATCCGTTCACTAAGAGCAGCCTGTTCATAGTTGGACCTTTCTCTTGATTGCTGGGCATAGGTCAACACCTGCAAAACAAAAGTGCATTAGTTATTTTACCACCAAAATTATGTAAATAGACAGTTGGACAGAGGCACGTAATATCGACTTATTAAACCAAGTCAAGTTTCCCACAATTTAGTCTTGTCAGAAACCAGAAACTACCTTATTTTATGAGAAATATGAAACCAGAAACTACCTTTAACCTCCATTCTTGTAAAAACAAGAAACTGTCTTTTATCAAGACAAAACACAGGTCAATAGATCAGCACATTTTACGACAGTTTCTTTAAAAGAAAATTTATTTGGATTTTAACACCAATAACTGAAAGGAGACCATTGGTATAAAAACATTAATTAAAAAAAACAAAAACAAAAAAACAAAACGTGGCACTTATTAAAAAATAAAATAAAATAGTAATTTCAACCAAAAATTGCAGATAAACAATACTTTCTGAAACAAGAAATACTTTTCATTCATTTAGCAAAAAGTTACAACACAATCAAAGGCAATCCCAATAGGGGGAAAAAACAAACAAACCATTTGAATTTTGAATTCAATACAAATGTGTGTGTGTGTGTATATTATATTTATATTCATCAGAAAAGAAAGGATAGCCTAAGGGCAAGGGGTTGAGGGGACCCCATGATCACTTTAAAGCAAGCAAAGAAGTATAGTTATAAAAATAATTTTCAATGCACCCCAACAAAAACTAGAGTATATTTCTACATCCATGATCATTTTAAAGTAAGCAAAGAGTACTTTGACTTGTACATACCACTGCTAATTGTCACTCAAAGTATCATTCTTTTTTCATTTTCTTTTCTTTTCTTTTTTTTTCTTGAGTTCGACGTAGAGATTCAAACCTCAGACCTTTTGGTCAAGAGTACACACTCCATGCCAGTTGAGCTATATTCACTTTGGCACTCAAAGTATCATTATTAAAAAAATCTTGAATTTAACCCAAGGAGTGAATATTTCTTGAAAAACAAGAATCCTTTGAGAGGAACCAACTATAGTCTATAAAAACTCAACTAATATCTTCAGAACTCCAAACGGCTTACGTAAGTTCCCCATCAATAAAAAAATCTTTGTTTATGGGAAAAGACTATAAAAATGTTAATTTTGAGAATCATAGATTGCACTAAAGCACTTGTTTCCAGAACTACCAAGCCTCCAGCATTCCAACTTAAAACACCATGAGAAAAGCATGTGAGCCCCAACAATATTGATGTCCAAAACTTTTTCATAGTTGATTGACGAGTGAAAGTTCACAAGCTCTCTAACCCTCAGCATTTCTTTTTCTTATGTTTGGAAGTAATAGAACAATGCACAAATCCAGGTTTTCCAATCATTTAGCCTGACCACCACTGCAAAGAAAGCCATTATATTTCACCTCATTGCACCCCTCCCCTCCCCCCCTAGTCTGTTAATTAAAAGGTCACAAACAATTTTTAAGGAAAGGTTTCCCCATAGAGGCATTCCCAAGTAGGTTAAGGGCCAAGAATCAACGGCATAAACAAAATATAGATACATCTAGGATTATTGTCCCATCATAATTGATACCAGCCACTTCATATTTGAGAAGATTAATTTTCAAAGAAGCCTTCTCAAACACACACGCAGTAGTTGACAGGTTATCCAAGAGCTTAATTTTCATCCACACAAAACAAGAGTGTTATCAGCAAATTAAAGACGGTTTAGGTGTATCGGGTCATTGCTAAAGTTTCCTGTGTGCCAACCCCATTGGAGATAAAGAAATCCAGCTTCGTCCATATTTTGCAACTTGAGCAAGGCTCTATCAGCTGGTAAAGGGCTTAGCCATGTCTTGAACAGTGTTGAGGATTCTATGCCATGGTGGTATCATCAGAAACTAAAAAGTCTTCCAGTTAAGGGAAAAACAAAAGGTTCCATTTAAGAAAAACCGATAGGGTTTTTCTCTATTGCTTTTCCAAATAAATGAGAAGAAAATGGGGGGTTCAAAGAAGGTTTTTTTTGCAGCTACAAGGATTGCAGCGCATTTTCCTGTTGATTAAACTAAACCTGCCAACTTTATCCTCCTAAGCAGCAGCAGCATATTAGGCTCCCTCAGGATTCTAGCAAACTAAATTTGAAAATTATTCCAATGATGGATCAATATTCCCAAATTGAAGCTAAGTTTATTAAACAATCATCACAAAACTCTCGTCTCACTGATCTGCCTTTCAGTAATTGTTATTCTAAAATTGGGAGATATTAAAATAATAATAATTGACACTCATTAAAGAATATATCCAGTTTAGCCCAAAACAAATAGAAGATAACCTGATTAATATACGGTTCCATCTGATGCAACAATTCATAACCCTGCAGGGTAAAGGTAAAAGATGAGTAGGAATACACCAATACAGTTAACAAATATGCTAAAAATAATTTGAGAGTTGACCTGTTTGAAGTAACGAAGATGTGCATCCATTGTCCCACTGACTGCCTCTAAAAATTCAAATCTTTTTTTAGCCTCAACATTAGAAAGAGCAGTCACCTACAAAGATGGATAAGAGTATAAAATACTGAGTTGAATTATTATGAAACTTAATTTGAAACATATATCAATAATCAAGGTATAGTGCAGAAATTACTAGACTAAAGCGCGCCTGCTCGAATGCAGATCTTGCATTATGAAGTTCCTGGAATGTGTACGACCAAATTAGATCTAATGAGCGACATAAATACCACTAAATTCTATGCTAAAAGAAATGGGATGAGACCATTTAAAACTGTGGGTTTAGCATAATACCTCTTCCAAAAGACTAGCAACGTCATTTTTAGTTCCTTTTCTCAAGGACAGGAATTTCTCACGAGCCTGCAATGTCATATTTATCTAAAGTTAACAAAAAAACCAAAGAAGGCATAGATACTTCAATATTAAAACATACTAAAAGAACTGAATCAACTAAAGTCGACTGTTTCAGTTACTTGCAAACTACAAAAGCCGTTTTGCAACCTCTCCTGAATTTCAGATCTTGCCAACCTAGCCGTGCTTAAAAGTTCACTTCATTGCCTCAGCTAAGTATCCTTTGTTCTCCCAGTTTATTTATAAAAAGGTGGGGGATGGAAAGGATGCTTGTTTTTGGGAGGATAAGAAATTGGGGACAGACCCCTCTGCTCTTTGTTTCTCCTTTATTCCAGTTATCTTCTTCTAGAAATCATCGGTTGCATTTATCCTCTCCTGACCAGTCTCCGCCTTATCCTATATTGGGTTTCCAAAATCCATTGACCAACAGAAAAACGACGGATCTCTTTGCTCTTTTGTCCTTGTTTGATAGGTGGATATTCACCTTTGGATTCTGTCCTTCCAAAGGTTTTTCTTGCAGTTTCTTCTTCCGCTGCTTGTCCAATCCCTTCCCGGCCAGTAAGCCTATGCTTTTCTTCTATGTGGAAGGTGAAAATTTTCAAGGTCAAGTTGTCTGGATGGTAGGTTTTCCATAGAAGAGTGAACACCTGAATCATGGCGAGAGGGCTTTTTTTGGTCTACCTGCATTGTTGTATTCTTTAAAAAATAAAACAGTTGAGAACCAGTGGAGTTCTGACTTTGCTTGAGCTATTTGATGTGGCTTCTTCAACGTCTTTGACTTAGCCTCACTAGCTCTCCGAGTTGTAGGAGTTGATCGAGGAACTTCTCCTCCATCCACCATTTTAGAGAAAGGGTTGTTTTCTGGTAGGTTGGGTTTTGTGCTATTCAGTGGAGGAAGAGAAATAATAGAATCTTTAGGAGAGAGTTTTTCTACAATATTTGGTCCCTTGTTAGATTCTCTATTCCATTTTGGGCTTCGGTTTCCAGACCCTTTTGTAATTATTTGCAAGGTCCCATTTTACTTGATTGGAGCCCTTTTTTAGTTAGCTTTCTTTCTTTAGGCTTCTCCCTTTTGTATGTTCGCGTATCCTTTCATTTTTTTTTTCCATGGAAGTTCAGTTTGTCATAAATAAAAAATAAAGGAAAGATTGCAAAAACCACCCTTAAAGTATGGAGGTAGTTGCAATTATACCTTAAACTTCCAATTTTAAGAATTGAGCCCTCAAACTTAAATGGGTGTTAAAATTAGGTCAAATTGGACCTTCAAAGTTTAGGGGTCCAATTTTTACAATTGAAAGTTTGAGGGTGTAATTGCAACTACAACCATATTTGAAAGGTGGTTTTTCAATTTGCCCAAAAATAAGAGTGCACTTAATATTACATCTTCTTGCTTCAGAAGCTTTCTCCACATGGCTTACAAATAAACAAGTTAGATCCAAGGAATTCCATATACATAGATATTTTTTTATTATTAAAAAAAAATCTCTTTTTCTCTAAATATCTATTACAAAAGCTCTAATTCTAAAATTTTCATTTATTCTTTTACATATTAAAAATCTAAATTTTCTATCGTCCACCTCAAGAAAAATAAACACTGGTTATGATAATATACTAATAAATCCTTTTCCACGCCATCTAATTTGAGGAGAGGTAAATCAAATAAAAATAAATGAAACAGCATGGTTACTGTAGCTACATGTATTTCATACAGAAGTTACAACAATCAGACCTGGTCATAGAGAAGACTAGCCTTGTCAAAGCGCTTCCTTGCTTCCTGCACTAACAATAGATACCTTAAAAGATGTGTTCAACAAAAAATGGACAAGCTGCATATTTTGTTCCTTATATATATAGTCTTTTGTAGGAAACAAACTTCAAAGAAATATGAAACAGAGTTTTGAGAAAGAGATCCATAATGAAACTTGGTAATTGATAGCATCCCAAATCAAAGGAGTCTTTTTTTATTTAAAGACGTAGTTCCATTGAGAAAATGATATAAACAAAAGGAGAGCCATGAGAAGGAAATTACATAAATATGTCTTCTAATTAGAACAAAAAAAAATTATTCTTAGAGAAACAAAACAAAACAGAAGAGAATTGAACTTATAAGAAGACTTTTTCTTTCCTGAAGAATACTCGAACATTGCTCTCAAGCCATAGAAACCAAATAGAAGCCCTAGTGAAAATTAAATCAAAAGAATTTAGCTTCTCTTCCACATTTGATGGCCCTCCAAGGTTGTGAGAAGGCCCTTTTATATCATTTGGGAATTAATTCCCAGAAACTACCAAGAAAAGAATGAAAAGGTGGCATTGAGTTTCCACATTGGACTCCCAGACCTATCCTAAGCTTGATGCTACCCAAAACGAGTTCCCACAACAGAATCTAATTTTCATATGTAAATGCCCTTTTCAAATGGCCTCGCATTGTTGAGAGGCCATATTAATAATCTCTGAGAGTCTCTCTAAGAGTTATGAAACTTCTTTCCATCCACACCTCCCAAACAATTCCTTTGACAGCACCCTCCCAAGAACTCCTCTTTTTGAAGGATGTAAACAAGGAGGGTTGAGCTGCCAAGTCCCAAGAACTTTTTCTTTTCTTTTTGAAGGATGGTAAACAAGGTGAGGTTCTTGAGCTGCCAAGATAAATTGAAATCTTAAAAGAGAAGGCCATTCCCCATAAGGTTTGGGCTTAGAAACAATGAAAGAAGAGAAGATCAAGACTCTCCCAACTTTTCCCCTGTTCCTGACTCGATTAAAATCGTACATACTTGGTGATTACATGCAAAATCAAATTTGATTCTATTATAACCATGAGTATCTTAGATAGTTGAACCCATGACCTTAATGACGTGGTTTCAAGAAGCTTGTCCCTTTGATCACCCAACCAATGGAAAAGGAGATTTAACTGACCGATTTTCTTGTCAAGAAAGAATGAAACTAAGCAATTTGTAATTTGTAGTACCTTGACTTCAAGCAAATCAATGTTGACAAACTGCAGTAATCTGTCATTAAGCATATGCTCCACCTGATGAATAGAAAAAGAAGAAAATATAAAACGTGTTCTAACAGAATACCCAACATCCAAAAACCTTTTTAGTATCCTCTATCTAAAGAATTTAAATTTACAGAGAAGGATATCCAGGAAAAAGTTATTCACAGAAATTGATCAGTGACTCAATGAAGCAAAATATAAATTTCATTCCACTTTCTCAAGGAAAAACTATAATTGCAGAAAAGAAAAATTGGTAAAAACTACAATTATGAACAGTGCTTAAAGAAAAGATAATGGAAGACTCGAAGCACATTTATACATGAGACAAATTATACCTGAGAGCGAAGGACTTCCTTGTATGTCCCAATTTCCCTCAGAGCAATTGTAAATTTGGTCATGACAGGTCCTGCAATATCATCTACAAGTTAATTGACCAAGCACAACTAGCAGATTTAGCTCAACTTCAAATAAGAAGAAAATTTACAATAGAAGTCATACATGCAATCATCATGTGAAAAAGAAAGAAAATAAAGCATGACTGGTTGCAAATAAAGCGATATCAATATGACTGCACTCAACAAAGCAAACAACAAAACACCACTAAACAATCACAACCATCAATGCAAGAGTTACACAAAATCATGTGGTCTAATGTCTCGAGCTGGTGTACAACTCACACATCTAACATTACCATATAAATTTTAGAATAAACAAGCACACCTCCAAAAGCAACACTGATTGGGTCATTATGCCCTCCACCAAAAGTTTCCAGGGAACTTGCAAAGGCAATATCACCATCATATCCTTCACCAAGTCCTTCACTGCAAAATAGAAAAAGAAAGGGAAATTAGAACATTCTTGCCGAATCTTGGCCTTGAGAGTAAGAGTTGATCAAACTAAATTAACCAAACTGCATTGAATAGTAAAGAAAATCCTTCTGTCAGTAGCTATGGTTAAGCAATGAACTTTTACAAGTTCTATATGTATGAGAGTAAATGAAGAAAATTAATGTCATTGGTGTACAACCCATCATAAACTCAAGAAGTCCACACATATAACATGAATAGCCATAAAATATCTTTCTATTTAAATTTCCATATCCTAGGAAAACAATCAGCAATGAAGAAACAAGAAAACATGAAATGCTATCATCATCTCCCATGTTACAATACGGATTAGGATCCAATATAATATAGAAGAAGGTTATTAGGATTCTATCAGTGAAATCACCCGTGATGTTTCTCATAAAAAAGAAGAAGGTTATAATGGAGAATGCCAAATTAGAGAACTTAAAAACTACTTAGAATTTCCAACTTGGAATAAAGTCCTCCTCTAAAGAAGACCCCGATTTCAAGTAGAAGCACAACTGCGTTGGTAGAGAAACCTTACATAATTTTTCAACAATCAACAATTATAGAATCGAAAATGCCAAAGTAAACGTACGTGTATTTTCGACATCCTTTATAAAACTTCAAACTCCTTTCCCTCAATAATTCAGCACTTTCCTCCAAGCATTGTATCTGTATCACAAATGACATTAACAACAAAAATAACACCTAGAATTCAGCAACTTCCATAACTTTTCATTCATTGGTGCCAAAAGAGTATGCCCATCTTTAGAATTAGTGTAAGAAAAACCAAGCAAAAAGTGCATATTTGCAGATAAAACAATCTCAAGATGTATTTATCTGCATTCAGAGCCAATGTCAGATGCAAAGATGCTAATGCTCAAAGATGCAAATACCCACAAAAGGGGAGAACAACAAAATAAACTAAAAATAGACAAATGATATTAAGCTTTTTGAACGAATGACCAGTACACTTCCATGGAATGTGGAAAAAACGCAGCTCTTGAATGAAGACAACCAAAAAATCTTCTTGAAAAAGGGAACCCTAAAAGCTTTAACTTAATGATTCAATCTTCTGGCATCGTGATGCAACCTTGAACAAATAGAATTTCAATAAAGGAGGAGAAAAAAAGCTTCGACTTTATTTACTCTTTCTGACTGCAATTAAATCATTTACCAGGCTATGCTTAAAAATCTAAAAGTGTTGGTTTGAACTTCTAGCAGTCACAAGCTACAAGGCCCTGTTGTATTCGTTTTACTTCCATAATCGCTCTGTTCTTTACTTCTTCTTTTTTCCATGGGGGCTTGTTACTTATATGATAAGATGTTTTCGAAGATTTACCTTCTGACCATCGCGATCCTCTCAAGTACCTTCCCATATGCACAATTTTGTTCCAAGCATAATTAGTAGACGGGACGCATATATCACATGGGACCATGGGAGTCATGTACAGAGAGAGTACATAATTTTTCTTTTCCAGATAGGATACATAATTTTTTATTGACAAGACAGGGAAGGGAGAGTGTGTAGTTAAGAAGGCAAGGTTTGAATTATCCAGTTGGTGTTCCTTAAATAATTGATTTGGTTATACTCCTTTTATAAACAACTCCGGTTAAAGTGATTTTCTGGTATATTCCTAGGAGTGCTAATATTTATTCCTACTCTTCTCGAAATTAGTGAAACAGATGTCTTTGTTGCATAAGAGGATGCTTGCCTTTAGAGTCCTAGTTCTTCGTCCAAAAGCTTTTCCTGCAATTTTTTCTTCAGTCTTTAGTCAATTCCTCCTCGTCAAGTGGTTTTCTTTTTTCTTTGTCTGAAAGATGAAGATTCCCAAGAAGGATAAGTTCTTTGTATGGCATATTATGCACAAAAGAGCTAACACCTTGAATTGGATCTCGAGCAAGGGTCAATTTTGGTCGGCTCGCTTTGTTGTATTCTTTGCGAAGGAAAACAAGAGACCTCAATTGTATCCTCTGAATATGTGATTTTGTCGATTTTGTTTGGAGTTGTTTCTTTGAGGCATCCAACTTTTTGCTTTGCCAACTCTTGGGGTTGTAGGAGACGATCAAGGAGATTCTTCTCCATTTGTCTTTCCATAAGAAAGGGTTGTTTCTGTAGCAAGCGAGAGTTTGTGCTATTTTATAGGGTCTTTTGGGCAGGAGAAATAGTCGAATCTTTAGAGAGTGGGCAAGATTATCTTACAATATCTGGTCCCTTGATGGATTCAACGTTTCTTTATGGGCTTCGATGACAAGACCATTTTGTAACTATCCTCTAGGCCTTATTTTATTTAATTGGAGCCCCTTTTGTAGTTAGGTTCCCTTTTGTTATTTTTATTATGCCTGTGTTTTTTTTTCCTCAAAGAAAAATTGGTTGTTCATTAAAAAATAATAATGATAACAATCAAGTCATGTAGGATTAATTCACAAGAAAAAACCGGGGCAGTATTCATGAATGAATGAGCCTGCCAAAATCACTGCCATTTCTTTTTCTTTTTCTTTTTCTTTTTTTTTTTTTCCTTTATGAGTGTTCACTCTATGCTGATGAGGAGACCTTCAGAAGATTAGCTATATTGAACAGCTCATTTTCATGCGGGTAATCTTTTAGGATCAGTTAGCTAGCAGTCCAGCACTCAGTTTAAGGAAACAAAATCAATAATCATATGGTATGGCTTTATCTTAACAATGCCTGTCAGATATAGAAAGACTAATAAGTAGATTCTTTAGGATTAAAAAGGAAACGGTATCGAAGAGGTATGGAAAAGATTAAGGTTTATGGCATTTCTTTGGTCAATTATTACATATAACTCAACGATGATTTTACTTTTTCTGAACAGTAGGTTTCTTCTTCTTCTTTTTTTCTTTTCTTTTTGGTGGTAACCTTCCAAGGCATGGGGATTAGAGATGATGGTGGCCATTATCCTCTACACCTATTTGTTAATATCCTCTTACCAATTGCTTACCAAATCAAAATAATTTAAGGATTTAACAAATAAAAATGAGAAACAAGCAAACAAACTGTGGAGCTCTGGCACAAAGAATATTTGAAACCTGGAGAACTTTCTCATGAAAAACTATGCACAAGATAAGAACTCAAGCATTTATATTATACCACACACACACACACACATACACCTACAGAAACTTCAAAATCCTAATTGGAACAGGCAATGCATAAATTCAGAACCTATACACTTATCAGGGACCATAGTTTCTTTGTGTTGATGAATGCGTAACAAAACTTTTAAAAATAAAAACGAAAAACAATAATGTAAACAAATACGATCAAGCACACGAATAATTGTCTATTATCTTTATCCTTGCAGTCCAACCACGATTTGACAGGAATCCAACTAAAACTGCTGTAAAGGACTATTAAATTCCCATGCTAAGAACAGTAACCAACCAAATTTTCCTAGGCAAGTAAATTTCAAATTTGGTAATACGAGATTATCTGAAATAGGCTCATTACAACAATATCTAACCATTTAAACCACGACCAAGCAAGCTGGTAATCTACTGAACGATGATAGTCATAACTGGCATATCCGTTCGTTAAAGGAATTTTTCCAGAATGGAATTGACTGCTTGGCCAAGAAACAAATATGGAAAGTGTTCATTAAAAGAAAAGGACGGTTTCCATGATCCTTAGAAGGGTTCGTCGAAATATAAAAATACCCTTAAATTTTCTTAAGCTAGTTTTCTTGTATGTCTCAGAAACCCAATAATGATGCATACCCATCAAAATTGAGCTCAATAGAGAAGATGAATTTAAAACAAAACACACACACATTAATTATAAAGTGGAAGGGAAAAAGAGAGCTGACCTGCTTGCGGAACATAGGAGAGTCATCAAGCTTCGCGAAATGCATTTTGAGAAAAAACTAATATACTTGCAGCCAAGGAAGGGAAAAACAAATGTCAATAATAAGGCGCCATTAAAACTCGATCAGGGTAAAGGGGAGCAAACCAAGACATGGATCCCCCAAAAATCGTGAGAAACAGAATCAGATCTTCCACATTCTAGTCCATGATCAACAAAAAGAAAACCCCAGAAAAAGAAAAGCAAGAAACAACGACAGGAGACGGACCCTATCAACAAACCCAGAAAAAAGAAACCTAACAACAACAACAATAACAACAAGAAGCCAGCATAAGAGATAGGGAAAAAGAATGAAAACCCAAAAATTAAAAGGGAAGAATTATTAACCCAGAGGGTACAACAGAGAAGAGGGTGATCAGATAGAAGGGAGTTTTTTTTTTACAGCACCCAAAAAGAGAGAAGAATTAAGAAGGGAAAATTAATTATGTAATTAGCTGAAATTGGTGGGGATTGGTATGATTTGGTTTCAAAACCCTAGAAGGAGAATGAGTGGGAAGAAGAAAAAAGGGAAGAAAAAGGAGGAAATAGGGAATGAGAGGGAAGAAGAGAAGAAATGAAAAAGAGGGAGAAGGAGATCGGAAAAGAAGCATTAATGGATGTGGGTTATGGTGTAATGTATTGGGAATGGAGTTTTGATTAAGAGATTTTCATAATCTCTATCTAAGATGTTTCTCTCGTAACATTAAACCTGAAAATGTCGAAAGGAAACAATGGGGTGTGTGAGAGACGAGGAGAGACAGGGCACAGTCATTGATTAAAGCGAAAAAACAGAGCTTTTTTCCTCTGTCTTTGCCCCCCCTTTTTTTCCCTCTCCTTCTCTCTCTTCTTTCTTTTTTCTTTGTTTTTTATCCCATTTTCCTTCCCAACTTTTGAGTTTTTTTTTTTTTTTAAATGAACTTTTGAGATTATTATGGAAAATTCTCACAGATACAAAAATAAATAAATAAATAAATAATAAAACTATTTATAGAAATATAAAAAAATATATACATATATTGATAGATATGGATGAATTTTTTGTCAAATAATATTAAAATTTTGTTATTTTGGTTAAATAGTTTTTTTTTATTTTTCTACTTTGGAAAATTTCCCTATTGTATTTTAGTCTATAAACTCTATATTTAAACTTTCAAATTATATTCCATTATGGCTTCTTGTACTAAAAAAGAAAAAGAAAAAAACTAGCCTCATGTGTAATTTAGTTTTTGAAATTAAATATATAGAGAGAGTTTAATCCTTGAACTATGTCAATTTGGTTTTTGAACTTTCAAAACTATGAATTTAGCCTTTCGACTTTCAGTACTTAAAAAATTTGCATATCTATTAGACACAAAATTGAAAGTTTGGAGATGTATTAGACGGTTTTGAAAGTTCATGGACTAAATAGACATAAACATAAAAACTCATGAACGAACCATGTAATTTAACCATTATTTTACTACTCACGTTTACTTTGATTACTTTAAAGCACGTGTGTTGTGTCAATGTGTTAATAAGAAAACATGTATCAATGTGAATATAGTTCAACAAGTTAAAAAATATAAATCGTCGACCAATAGGTGAAATGTTCAAATTCTATTACTCTATCCATGATGTGTTTGAAGTAAATTTTTTTAAAAAAATATATAGAAAAATGAGTCGATTTATTTCAAATATAACAAAATATAATATAAATAGTGATATTTTGCTACATTTGAAAATAGTTTTTGATATTTAAAATAATTATCTTTAGAAATGTTGGTTGATTTCGAATATTGGATACCTAAATTTTAGGTGGAAATATAATAAAACAATAACCAAAATAGTTTCTTTTTACAGCTAAAGAACTATAATATAGTTCATAAAAAACGATGGACCAAAATAATTAATTTCTTTTATATAAAAAACAGTAATTAAGACCATTTTTTATGACGATTTTGTTTTTAGTTTTATATTTTGAAATTTATGCTTGTTTTGTTTTTTGGAATCATGTACTATGGATTTCACATTTATTGAAGAAGCCATTTTTTTCAATATATGATTTTAAAAAAAAAGTTTTTGAAATTAAATTAAGTTTGATTTTTGAGAATATTAATGAAAATATTATAAAGCGAATAAATTTAAAAGGAAATGTAATAGTTATAAGTTTAATTTTTAAAAATTAAATGTTATTAAATATGGTCTAAAATATGTTTTTTTTTAAAAGCACGTAAATGAAAATGGAAATAAAAATTAAACAAATTCCAAAGTTTCAATATCAAAATGAGATTCAGTTCGAAGATTGGTGAAAAAAAAGCATCAAATAATACCTCAGAAGATTTAAGCCTTTTTAAAACAAATATACAAGGGGAAAATAAAAACTATGTCGTTTAGAAGAGTAAATTAAATGGCATCATTTGTAAAAATTTTTAAAAATAACATAATATATTATCAAATGATGTATCAAAATGTTAAATGAAAATAGAGTATATTTTTATTACAATAGAAATGGAAAACATAAGTTTTTTGTTTGGAACTTCGGTGGGTTCGAATGAAACAGAGAAGATATATGTATATATATATAATATATATAATATATTATATATATATATATATATATAAGACGACTACAATGAGTATAAATCTCATTCACTGGCTCAAACGACAAGCAAACACTCATAATGTGAGATATGTCGTATCTAGGAGAGGTTGCTTCACGACAGAGCATTTAACAAGAAGAAAAAGATATGATAAGATAATGGTAGTCATTGTTTGTGTTTGATTGGGAAATTTTGAGTCGATGAGTTACTATCAGTGATTGGATCGAATTCATGATTATAAAGTACTCAAACTATGGCTGACAACGAGGCCGGGACGGGGCGGGGGCGTCCCCCATCCCCCGCCCCTGTCCTTTCTATTTGAAGGCGGGGACGGGGGCGGGGATTCCCCGTCGGAAAAACGAGGTCCCCGCGGAGACCCATTCCCCATTTTTCCCGAGGATGGAGTGGAGAGGGTCGGAGGGATTTGGGCGAGAGGGGAGGGATGCAGAGACTGAGAACGAGAGGGAAGGGATGTTGCAGATTGCAGAGGGCGAGAGGGGACTGGGGAGGGGATAAAAAAAAATATATAAATTCAGGGTCGGGGCGGAGATACTGTCCTCATCCCCGGACGGGGCCCCGAATAAATTCTCCGGTTTAACCCTATCCCCGGTCAAACCGGGGAATCCCCACCCCGTCGGGTTTTTTGCCAACCCTACCTCAAACTACTCGATCTATCTTTTATTTGTTAATATTGTATTTTACTATTTCGAACCATAGTAGATACAACATCTCAATTGATTGTACTCAGTTTTAGCTTTTAATAGAAGTATCCGACTACGCAAAAGCGCTTGGCAAGAAAAATATCAATAATAATATTTGTTTTAAGAAAATAATAAAAATAAAACGTTTTAAATTGAAGTATCCCACGACCTTTCAGGGGCGCATGTCCATCAAACCCAGACGACAACCTTACTGCCATGATGCGGTCCTTCAAAACATAACACGTGACAAAACAAAAAAACAAAATCCCATTATTTATTTCTCATTTATTCAACCTTGATTGGATCAAGGTAATTACAAAATCTAAAATATCCACACCCTAATTCCGTCATTCTTAAACTTCCAGGAAAGTAATAATTTAGTCAATAAATTTAAGTTTGTAATAATTTAACCATCATAGTTTCAAATTTATAACAATTTTAGTTCATAAACTTTATTAACAATTTGGTCTTTACTCTTAAATGTATAACAATTTAGTCACTCACATTAAAATAATCAAAATATCAGTTGTATATTTTTATTTATTTTTTATAATGTAGACTTTAATATTTTAAAACTATTAAATCTCTAATTAGTCTATCGGTTTATTTATGCATATACAAGAAATATCATTAACCTCTAACACTGATTTCTATTATATAAACTAAATCATTATAAATTTGAAAGTGAATTAAATTGCAAACTTGAAATTGCATGGTCAAATTGCTACACACCAAAGTTTATGGACTAAACTGTTATTATCATAAAAATGTAGAAACTAAAAGTGATTTTTAACCTAAAATTAAATAAATATGTTTCACACGACATATTTATACTATAAATTAAATAGGTCACTTAATTCCATGTCACCCTTCGAATTCAACATGGGCAAATCTAACCCTTTATAAAAAAAAATCATTTTTTTAAGCGAGATGTCCAATTGGCATATCTATATGTTTTGAGTACGTTATTTAAAGCACCAATTAATTAATGCCATATCAATTTTATATTAATAACTTTTGCATTTTTTTTCTATGGGAAGGATCTAATTGAGAATTAATTTAAGGTAAATGTAAGAATTTTGAAAATTAATTGCCAGATAAAAATTACTCAGATTATTAGTTAATAGTGGGAATATTTTCCAGACAAAAATACCAAAATGATTTTGAATTAAATGAATTTGAATAGTTAAAAAAACTACAATGGAAAAATATATAATAAATAACAACTTTAATCGAGTATATATATTATAAATTATTTCCCTAAACATTTTGGATATCGTGTCTATTTAAATCATAAACTTTAACGATTGTGTCTACTTAATCAATAAATTTTAATGAATGCTTAAATATTGTTAACTATGTTCTTATTTTTAGATTGTCTTTATTATACTTCATAACACTACAAGTATTCTCCTAAAAAAAACTACCAGAAATTGACAAATGTTAATAGTTGTGTGGAAACTCCGTAGTCAACACGATTAATTAAATGATGATATAACATATCATTTGACAATTGTTAGTTGTGACAATAATTGTTAAAGATTTCACACAGCTGAATGTAGATCAATAACAACAGAGAAGTATTCTAATAAATGGCCACCACAAAAACACAAATAGCTCCAAATCAATAAACAAATGTGGAAATCCTAACAATGCAAAGACTTGTAAATAAATAGGCACAGCGGAAAAAGGAAACAATTCCAAACGAATTCTACAAACCATTAAGAAAGGAAAGAATCCAAAGAAACAACTCTTCATAATTTTCCAAATAAGGAAAAAAATTGTACAAATAAATAGGTACGGCCAAAAAAGGAAACAATTCCAAAAGAATTCTACAAACCAGTAAGAAATGAAAGAATCCAAAGAAACAATTCTTCGTAGTTTTTCAGATAAGTAAAAAAAATAAACGGTAGGAATGATATTTTGTAAGACAAGTTCTGTAACAAAACCAAAAACTATCCACCTGCAACAAATATACAGTTGATAACAAAACTTTAACACTTATGTATCATCAAAATCATGTAAAAATAAATAAATTGATTAAATTAGCTAATAACTATACATTTGGTATACCAGTTGACACAATTAGTGCAATTAAGATATCCATCAAAATCAGATAAAAAAAATACTCAAAAACATAACACAGTCAATGTCAGAACCCAAATCATACCATCGAAATTAAACTAATCAAATAAAAACAAATTCATATCAAAAGAAAACAAGAAAACGAAAACAATATTCACTGAAAAACAACATCCAACCTAACACAAATAAAGTAACGACATATTAGTGTATAAATAATATATTTTATATGGAAACATGGCTAGATTTGCAAATACAGATTTTGTAGCTACCCATTGCGATTTTCATTATTATTATATTTTAAGTTTTTATAAAATTCAAAAGGAAATTATTTTTCATGGGAACCCAATTCTCCGTTGGAATTCCCTAATATTTGGAAAATTTTGAAATCAATTTCTCAAAATGGGGAGGACATATTGGGCCCGCCTAAATCTATCCATTTCATAAATGGTCTCGCTTTATTGGTTGATTCTATTATACCAAATTTAACCCATTTTTGTTTAATAAATACGGTTCATCTTTTTTTACTTTAACAAATGTCATTATTATGGTTTTTTTTTTTTCACATAGATTTGGAAATTTTAAATATTTGACAGAGTTATATTTATCTCGACAAACTATTATTATTGTTTTAAAAAATTAATAAGTATTACTAGTAGTCAATCTAGACACATAGAGACATTTACTCTCAATCAAAGGATTATAAAAAAATTACAAATTTTTTGACAAATTCTTTTAATTAAAATACACAATATCTTAAATAATTTTTTTTTTTCTAACTTTTCTTTTTCCTCGACTTCTCACTTCCATTCATAGTTGTCATGGTTGTCCAAACTCAAACCTTAAATATATAATTTTTAATTTAAAAAAAAAAATCAGGACAAAAGTAGGGATTGTTGTAAAATTAAGGAGCATACCAGAGCACAAATACCGAAAATTATAATATTAAAATAATATAAATAAATAACTTAAATAAAATAAAGAAAAATAGAAAATTATGAAATTATGAAATCTTCTCAAATTTCTCTCCAAAAAGTTGATATTTCTCACCAATATTCACACGCCCATATGAATCCACCAAATGTTTCTATTTATAGGCAATTTGGTGAATAAGAGGAGGGCTTATTTGGACACTAATATTGCGTAGCTTCAAGATAAATGGCCAACATGTACAACATGAAGAATATGCATCTATTTTATTGTAATATTTATATAATACTCCCCTTTACATACTCGTTATATATATGAAATATGTCTTGTTAAAACATTACTAGAAAAAAATCCTAGTGAAGGAAAAAAAAAATACATATTTCATATAACTTATACTCATAGAATATACAATATATTTGCTCCCCTTCGTGGAAACATCACTTGACATCTCTGAGTCGTCGCATTCCAATGTGGTGCACCAATTTCTCAAAGGTTGCGATAGGCAATGACTTCGTAAATAAGTCTTCATATTATCATTTGAACAAGTTTGTTGTATAATGATGTCACCATTTTCTTCAATATCATGAGTGTAGAAAGCTTTGGTGAAATATGTTTTGTTCCATCTTTTTTAACATATTCTCATTTTATTTGGGTTATACATGTTGTGTTGTCTTCATATAACATTGTTAGAAAATTTTTACTCGACGACAACCCACATGTTCTACGAATGTGCTGAGTTATTGATTTTACCATACACGTTATCAACTTGGCTCGTGAATTGCAAGAATTTCAGCATGATTTAAGGAAGTAGTCGTTATGGTTTGTATCACTGATTGCCATGATTCCACATGTGAACCGATAACCTGTTTGAGATCTAGCTTTGTGTAGATCAAATAAATAACCATAATATGCATAATCAACTATATCAAAAATTGATTTATTTGAATAAAACAACCTCATACCGATCATTCCTCGCAGATAATGGAGTATATGCTTAATTCAATTTCAATGTCTTTTTGTTGGAGAAAAACTATATCTTGCTAATAAATTTACTAAAAATGCAATATTTGGTCTGGTATTATTAGCAAAATACATAAGTGCACAAATTGCACTAAGATATGGTACTACAGGACCAAAAAGTTCTTCATTATTGTCCCGAGGTCAAAATATATCTTCCTTCACATCTAGTGAACGAACTTCCATTGAAATGTTCAATGGATGTGCTTTGTTCATATAAAACATTTTCAAAATTTTTCATGTATAAGTTGACTGATGAATAAATATCTCATATGCTAAATACTCAATTACCCAACCAAGGCAAAATTTTGTTTTTCCGGTATATTTCATTTCAAGTTATTTCTTAAGATATTCTATTGCTTTTGAAAGCTCTTCAGTAGTTCCAATTATATTTAAATCATTGACATATATAGTTATATTACCAAATTCTAATTGTGATTTCTTTATAATGACACACGAACGTATTGGATTATTTTGATATTCTTCTTTCAATAAATATCCACTCAGCGATTGTACCACGTTCATCCTAGTTGTTTCAATCCATATAATAATTGTTGTAACCATATTGAATACAATCCCCAGGAATCTAATCTATATGTTTCATGTACCATAAATCCTTTTGGGATTCTTATATAAATATCATTATCAAGAGATCCGCATAAGTATGTCGTGACTACATCCATAAGATGCATGTCCAGACTTTCATAAACAATCAAGCAAATTAAATATCTTAGTGTGATTGCATCCACCATAGGAGAATACATCTTCTCATAATCAATACCAGATTTTTGTGAAAACCCTCGTGCAACTAGTCTTGCTTTATATATTGTGACCTCATTATTTTCATTTATTTTTCTCATAAATACCCATTTGTATCCCACAAGTTTGACACCTTATGGTGTTCGGACTACTGGTAAAAAAATATGACATTTTGAAAGTGAGTTTAATCTTGTCTTGACTACTTCTTTCCACTGAAGCCAATTTTTTTTACATCTACATTCTTCAACATATTTTGGTTCATGATCCTCGTTTTTCAGGTATGATATCAAGAGCAAGATTATACGCAAAAAACTTGTCAATAACTACATTAGTTCGGTTTCATCCTTTTCCTATCATGGCACAGTTTATTGAAATCCCATTATTATCTTTAGGTATTTCACCATCCTCACTAGTTGTGTCAAAATCCTCAACCAAGTCTTCTTGACTATTAATTAATTTTTTCGATGATTTTTATCTTTGGAATCCACTGGTCTTACCACATTTCTGGCGTGTTCTAGACTCATTATTGACAACTTGTTGTGTTGGAATATCAATTTTCGATGGAATATTTGTAACTGGTATATGTGATTTAGTTACTTTCTTTGCATCTATAAATGCATTTGGTAACTGATTTGCTATATTTTGTAAATGAATTATCTTCTGAACTTCAAGTTCACATTAATCTGTACGAGGATCTCAATGAGACAATAACGATGTATTCCATATAATTTCTTTTTCCAACTTCTTAATTTCTCTCCTTAATGTTGGAAAATTTGTCTCATTAAAATGACAAATCGGTAAATTGTGCAGTAAATACACCACCTGTCAAGGGTTCAAGATATTTAATAATTGATAGAAAATCATATCCAACATATATTCCTAACCTTCTTTAAGGACCCATCTTAGCGAAGGAGAGTACCTCTGAGCGGAAACGGATCTTTCCAAAAGCATTGTGACAGAATTACCACATTTACATTTACACATACAGATATACATCAAACCACTAAATTACCAACATGCTTAAATATAAATAAACAAGAGAATAAGAGTACTTACCAGTTGAAGACTCTCTTTAGCAGAAATCTCGCTCTCTCCTATTGTTTAGCAACACCTGATCGTCTACCACGAACGGACTCCACACGAACAGACGAAGATGGGGACGACACCACCACTTGGAACCCTTAGTATTATCGAAGTGAGAATCCAAAGAGTGGGTTCTGTTCGAATTTGGTAAAGGGAGGAGGAAAAAATATCGTATACAACGATCAAGCAAGTGGAAGAAAAACGAGTCTATCGTATAGACAAAGTGCTTGATTGTTTAGGTGAGGTATACGATCGTGTAGAAAAAAGGTAAGCGGTCGTCTATACGATCGTTTAGTAAAAGTTTGATGCTAAGTGATCGTTTAATAGATACGCGAGCGCGTGTAAGCAATCGTTTAATAAACACGAGTTATTGTATAGGTTTTGATTTACTAAGCAATAAAAAGCAAAACACACCGTGAGCAATTAACCGTGTCCCTTACAAAATGAAAACAATTTTCATTTTATTCTTCAGTTACAAAAACCAAATGGAACTTCCCACTAACGTATGGTTACGAAGAAAACGGTGGCCAATAATCCCATAACTATCCAATTAATAAAATAATAAATATAATCATATTATATTCATAACCTATAGTTTAATATCATATATCAACCATAGTGTTTTCTCCTCTACTAGATATAAATCATATTTATATTCAATTCCTCCAAATTAATATATCTCATACATAAAGTCAATTATATCATATATAATTAACTAGTTCAATCATATCATATATAATCGAACTCCCTCTTATCAATTTGAACATTTCAAACTGACCCAAAAACTGATTCTCAACTTGAATCCAAGCTACCAAAGGGACCTTATGGAACTATGGCTCAAAGCTCCAATGGTACGTGAATAGCTAACCAAACTATTTAGCCACGAGATCCACCATTCGTTAACTGCCAGATATTTCACTAAAGATCGACAGTTAAACTCTCTTTATCATAGATATATTTTTGTGTCCATCAGATATAATCAATCATCAGCACGATAACCCTTCACAGTGCTCGTAAGTATAGTTGGGCCAATTTACCGTTTTGTCCCTGTAGTTACATCTAACTCCTTAAGTACCACTAATTATTCTAATTAACAATACAACATAGTCCAACTATGTGTGAACACCTCTCGAGCCAAGAGAAGGTGTGTGGCACCACATCATTCAAGCCCTGGAATCAGCCCTTAAGGGAGCTATCTATCTACTTACTCCTACCTCGGGGAAGGAGTGAATTCCATCTTGTGTAGCTGAGTTCCCAGCTCCCAAATCAGACGAATCCCCAAAATGGTAGGTTTGAATCGGCGACCTAGCCACTCGCACCCATACAAATCAAAGGACTGCCCTCAATGGCAGGAGTTCCCAACTCACTCAGGATTGAGGTCATGTTATCTATGGTCATTCTAGTGAAGTGAAGTCTCTGGCATGAACGGTTTTATATAACGTGATATTAACACTTCGTGGTCAGGTCTTATACAAACTCTTTTTATAGGACGCCCCCGCTCGCATGTCCCTTACACGAATGATCAGGATCTGGCCACAAGTCACAACACTTGTGACCATTCCACAAAGTGGGCCGCATCCATAGCGTTACCGGGATAAGGTTTCCCTCCTATATTCATATACTACAGACCATTTTGATTATCACTCAAGATATGATCCACTTGTATGCTACCACATACATGCTTAAGTTACATACTGATAACCAGAGATTTTATGTTTATTGGTTTGTGGTAAAACAAATAAAACATACAACTGAGCAAAATCAAAATGTGAAGTAAATATCATATATTATACAATACAAGCTTTCGTACAAACTGTTTACAGACTACAGGACACGAGACTTAGGGCATCAACCTCAATACATTGTTCATGCATCATCTCTTTATTGTAAATGTTATAAATTAGAGATGCATGATTTAATTATGTAAGAGCATGCCCATGCATCATATAATATAAGAGTTACATTTTTGCATGCATAAAATGCATTGATATACATCATCTTTATATTATAACTGTTATAGTATAAGGGTGAATGAATAACATGTTTTGCTTGGTTATTACGCGTATATAAAAGTTATGTATAGTAATGATCGGACATTGCATGAAACATGACACACAGTTTACTTTATAATTGTTATAAACACCTTGTTGTGCATAATGGTTTTTTAGTTATTTCTTTTTTAAAAGTTAAAGAGGAATTATAACTAAAAGAAATAAGAAAGACATGCATGCTCACTTAGGTTTATTTAATGGTTTTAAAATGTTTAAAACTTAGATCACATAGACCTAAGATCATGGTTCTAATATGATTAGCAACCTAAGGCTTTAATCTTTTTCATCAGTTTAATAGGCTTAAATTGACTAATAAAAGGTTAAAGTGTAGAAAATCTATCTATAAGGGACTTTTTGTCTAAGGCGGGTTCTGTCTAGGCTGGGGTATTTAAGTTGACGGAAACGTAATACCCCTACTTGGGAACTTACCTGAAAAGGTGAATTAGATAGATTTTATGCATGCATGCAAGTTAAGGATAGTCCATTAAAGTGTTTAAATGTGACTACTTGAACTTGTTCATCTTTCATAGACAAACGTTGTTTATGAGCAGAGTTTTAAAAAGAGGACTTAGACTAAAATCAGTAGCCGGATTATCTAGGTTAACGAACCCCTAGGTAGAACATTCAGTGGGAGGTACTTGGGGCATAAGATGTTTCACTTAAACCTTTCACGTTTCTCCTAAATAGTCCACATCGTGAGATCTACCTTCGGCCTCGAGGCACCTTTGGCGTGTCCCCCTAACGGATGATGTTTGGGTAGGTCAATATCAAGGTGGATGGAGAGAGTGTTCATAGTAAGTGGGAGCGGGAAGTGCGACAAAAATATCCCTCGGTCTCCCTCGTTGGGTTGAATAAAGTTACTGCGCATTGCCTCGAGATACCTTAGGAGTGTCCCCCTAATGATAGCAGTTTTGCGCGTTTCTTTATTTTGATATCCTATAAGAGGATAAGGTAACTTAGTCTCTTGTCTTAATATGCTTATTTCCTACGGTGGGCTCATTAGGGCGGGACTCTGGCACCGAAAGCGAGGAGTCACACTTACGTGTGAAATTGTTAAAGGTTAACCGTTCTGGACCGAAACATGGTGGCTGTTAGGTTCAGTTTCAAGAGTTGGTTCTGCCTAATGGTTGAGAATGTCTCATCCCAACGAAGGGGCATCTGATCACCCCACCGATGACGTTTGTCCTGCCTCACTGGGGTATCATTGCAAAATAGAAGCTTTTAACTTAGGGTACTTGAAACTGTTTTGCAAACTAATTGGTTAAAAGTGGTTTAGCAAAATCTAATAAAGTTTTGTTTATATTTTCAACAACAACCTTTTCACTGGCAACAACTACGTTAGCTTTGCTAAGCATCGAAAAATTAACTGGTGACAATTTTTCGACATGGAAATACATGATCATGACGATCCTAATCATTGAGGATCTCATGTTCGCTCTCACGGAGGCTTGTCCTCCTATTCCAGCTTCTAATGTCACTCGAAATGTTCGGGAGGCATATGAGCGATGGACAAGGGTGAATGAGAAGGCTCTGAGCTTACATCTTGGCAAGTCTTTCTGAAGTCTTGGTCAAGAAACATGACCTATTGTATGAACTCCCATCAACAACTCTTGCTGATGTAGCAGACTCTTTAACAACTCTTGTTGAAGTTTCAGTAGTTTCACTGGAAAGCTCATGCAACACGACTTTGCTTCGTGGACTGTGTTCCCTTATATGATCCTCCTTCAGGAAAGTAGCGTTTGTTGAAACAAACACCATATTTTTCGTCGAATCATAAAAATAACCCCCCTCGTGTACCTTTAGGGTAGCCTACAAAGAGGCATAACCTCGACCGTGGTTCTAACTTCTTAGGATTAGCCTCAAGCACATGTATAGGGCAACCCCAAATGCGGAAGTGACGTAAACTAACTTTACACCCATTCCATAACTCCAGAGGTATTCTTGCAACACTCTTGGAGGGAACACAATTGAGTATGTATACAGCAGTCTCCATTGCGAAACCCCAAAACGAGTCCGATAAGGAAGCGTAACTCATCATCGAGCGAACCATGTCTAACAAGGTCCTATTTCTCCTCTCCGCTACACCATTTTGCTGAGGTGTACCCGACGCTGAAAGTTGGGAAACGATTCCATGTTCTATCAAATAGTTATGGAAAGTCCAAAAACTCTTCCACCGTCGATCCGATCAAAGTGGTTTTAAGTCTATCTATCCAATGCGTTTTTCAATTTCATGAACTCTTTGAACTTTTCAAATGATTCAGACTTCCGTTGCATAAGATATACATACTCGTACCTTGAGTAATCATCAGTGAAACTGATAAAATACTTATAGCCACCCCAGGCTCGCACATTCATAGGACCACAAAGGTCAGAATGTACTAATTCAAGAGGCTCATTGGCTATATAACCTTTTCCAGTAAAAGGTTGTTTATTCATCTTATCCGCAAGACAAGATTCGCACACTGGTAAAGAAGTTTCTTCTAACTCACTTAGAAGTCCATTCTTCACCAATCTCTCAATCCTATTGAGATTGACGTGCCCTAAACGAAGATGCCAAAGTTGGGCATTTTCTTTTGGAGAAATTCGTCGACGTTTTGATTGAGTTACGAAAGTTCTAAACAATTTAGTATTATGGAGGGAATTAATGGCTAACGGCCTTAGCACATATAAAATTGATTCCAGATTTGGTGTGCAAATAAAAACACCATATTTATGAATAAACGCTTTATCCACATTAAAAGAGATAGTATATTTACATTGCAATAAACACTTTATAGAAATGAGGTTCCTTTTTAGTTCAGGAACAATATATACATCATTTAAAATAAGAAACCTATTCTGTAAAGCTAACTGGAGCCCTCCCACTGCCACAAATGAGACGACGTGCCCGGTGCCTACTCGCATCGTCATCTCACCAGCCTCCAGCTGTCACCATCCCCTGAAAAGAAGAACAAATATGGTTAGTGGCACCGAATCAATTATCCATGCAGAATCATCATTCTCCACTATACAAGTTTCAAGAACAAGTAAATCACATTTACCTTTATAGGCCTTGGCCTTAGCCTTGGCTTCTTTCTTCTCTTTCAGATACTGAGGACAGTTCCTCTTCCAGTGTCCATCTTGGTTGCAGTGGAAACACTTTCCCTTAGCAACCTGTGGACGTCTCCTTGGGGCGATAGGCAGTGGGTTAGCAGGTGCCTTCCCTTTTCCCTTACCACCCTTCTTCTTCTTCCCCTTTTCAGAGTTAAAAGTAGAAGGTGCAGACTTCGTTCCTGAGGTCGAACCTCTATGGAACATCCTGGAGGATGAAGCAACATTTACCCCACCCTTGTTCATCTCCTTAATTTTAGTAAAGATTGGTAGGTCTGCAACTCATTGAGGAGAGTTGTAAGGTTATATTTCACTTTGTTAAGAATCACATTCCTAACAAAGTGCAGGAAGCGCTCCGACAAAGAATGCAGGATTATGCTAACCTGGCTGCCTTCATCGATGATGACTCATTCTACTCCGCCATATTAAAGTAGACCATCATGTTAAGTACATGTTCACGAACAGAGGTGCCTTCTTCCATTTTGGAGTTGAATATTTATTTAAGAGCCTCATGCATAAGCTGTTCACACGGTTGTCCAAACATCCCCCGTAGGGACTCAGTGATCTCACGTGCTGAGATCATAGGCTCATGTTTCTTGGCCAACACTTCAGAAAGACTTACCAAGATGTAAGCTCGAGCCTTCTCATTCGCCATTGTCCATCGCTCGTATGCCTCCCGAACATTTTGAGCAACATTAGGAGCTGGAATAGGAGGACAAGCCTCCGTGAGAGCGAAATGAGATCCTCAATGATCAGGATCATCGGGATCATGTGTTTCCAAGTTGCGAAATTATCACCACTAAGTTTTTCGGCGCTTAGTAAAGCCAACGTGGCTGTTGCCGTTTTGAAAAAAGTTGTTGAAAAACTAATAAAAATTTATTAGATTTTGCTAAACCACTTTTAAACCAATAAGTTTTGTAAAACAGTTTCAAGTACCCTAAGATATAGACTTCTATTTTACAATGATGCCCCAGTGAGGCAGGACAAACATCATCGGTGGGATGATCAGTTGCCCCTTCGCTGGGATGAGACATTCTCAACCATTAGGCAGAACCAACTTTTGGAACTGAACCTAACAACCACCATTTTTCGGTCCATAACTGTTAACCTTTAACAATTTCATGTAAATATGACCCCTCGCTTTCGGTGCCAGAGTCCCACCCTAATGAGCCCACGTAGGGAAGAAGCATATTAGGACAAGAGATTAAGTTACCTTATCCTCTTATAGGAGATCAAATAAAGAAACGCGCAAAACTATCGTCCTTTAAGGGGGACGCTCCCAGGGTGCCTCGAGGCGATACACAGTAACTTTATTCGACCTAACGAGGGATACCGAGGGATATGTTGTCGCACTTCTCGCTCCCACTTACTATGAACACTCTTTCTATCCACCTTGATATTGACCTTCCCAAACACCACCCGTTAGGGGGACACACCAAAGGTGCCGCGAGGCCGAGGGTAGATCTCACGGTGTGGACTATTTAGGAGAAATGTGAAAGGTTTAAGTAAATCTCTTATACACATCTAGATGTGTATAAGAGACAGGCCGAGGGTAGATCTCACGGTGTGGACTATTTAGGAGAAACGTGAAAGGTTTAAGTAAAGCATCTTATGCCCCAAGTACCTCCCACTGAATGTTCAACCTAGGGGTTCATTAACCTAGACAATCCAGCTACTGATTTTAGTCTAAGTCGTCTTTTTAAACTCTGCTCACAAACAACGTTTGTTTATGAAAAATGAACAAGTTCAAGTAGTCACATTTAAACACTTTAATGTATTGTTCTTAACTTGCATGCATGCATAAAATCTATCTAATTCACCTTTCCAGGTAAGTTCCCAGGTAGGGGTGTTACGTTTCCGTCAACTTAAATACCCCAGCCTAGACAGAACCCGCCTTAGACAAAAGGTCCCTTATAGATAGATTTGCTACACTTTAACCTTTTATTAGCCAATTTAATCTTATTAAACTGATTACAAACTCCAGGACACGAGACTTTAGGGCATCAACCCCAACAATCTCCCACTTGTCCTAAGGCGAAGTGGGGTGTACAATAAACTATGGCATAAAAGCCCAGTACAAGAAAATCTCCCACTTGCCCTTGTCCAGCCGCGGGCGATCCTGTAGACCTATGCTCTGTAGGTGACTCTCAAACACTGTAATCGTGAGAGACTTCGTAAATGGGTTAGCACCATTAAAATAACCTAGCTCTGATACTAATCGAAGGATTTCTAACCAAAGAGTTCCATGAGCGTGTTCGGATCACTCCAATTTCACAGCGACCGAAATACACAATATACATTCAAACGCACAATTATGCAAACAAATAGTCAATTAACAACATGCTTTGAACAAGAAATAACAAGGGAGAGAGTTCTCATACCAGTTGATGACGGTCTTCAAACTTTGGAATTCAGCGGATGACTTTTACCCGATCAACCAACACCCAGCAGAAGCGTCGACTATAGCAGCACGAACAATCGCACAAACAGGAACGCCATAGGGACGACACCACTAGAAAAAAGTCCTAGGTATTCATGGAGTGAGAACCCAAAGCGTGATCTTTGGTGAATTTGGTAGAGGAAGGAGGAAGAACAGATCGTGTAGGCGATGAGCAAGTGGGAAGGAAAAAGACGCTATTGTATAGCAAGATGCTTATTGTTTAGGAGAAACTACACGATTGTGTAGATTTTACTGAACGATCGTTTAGAAAATAGAAGGCGATCGTTTACAAACACGACACACTATACGATCGTTTAGGCTCTAGATAGACAATCGTTTAGGCGCGAGGTATGCGATTGTTTAGGCACTGAGCGACTATCGTATAGGCTCTCGATTTACTTAAGCAATTGTTTATGTTTTCACACCAACGCAACCTTCGATCTGTTTCCAAGCTACCGATTCAAAATGAAACAAATTTTATTTTAATTTATCGATTACAATAACCGACGCATTCCCACTAACGCACGTCCGAACGTGATTTTGGGTTAATTATCATATAATTAACCAAATTAAAATATTAATAAATATAATCATATTATATTTTTAACCTATAGTTTGATATCACATATCTAGTATAGTAATTTCTCCTCTACTTGATATAAATCATATTTATTTCTAATTTCCTCTAAAATAATGTATCTCATATATTTAGCCAATTATATCATATATAATTAACCAGTTCAATTATATCATATATAATCGAACTTCCTCTTGTCAATTTGAACATTTCAAATTAACCCAAACACTGATTCTTGACTTTATCCAAGCTACCCAGGGGACTTAATGGACCTGTGGCTCGAAGCTCCAACGATCCGTGAATAGGTGACTAAACTCCTTAGCCACGAGATCCACCATCCGTTAACTGTTGGCATTCCACTAAAGACAAACAGTTGAACTCTTCTTACCACAAACATATTTCTGTGTCCATCGGATATAACTAATCATGAGTACGATGACCCTTCACAGATGCTTGTAAGTACAGCTAGGCCAAATTACCGTTTTGACTTCGTAGTTACATCTCACTCCTTAAGTACTATTGATTCCTCTAATGAACAATACAACATAGTCCAACTATGTGTGAACACTTCTTGGGCTAAGAGAAGGTGTGTGGCGCCACATCGTTCAAGCCTCGGAATCAGCCCTTAAGAGAGCTATCTATCTACTTACCCCTGCCTCAGGGAAGGAGTGAATTCCATCTTGTGTAGTTGAGTTCCCAAATCCCAAATCAGACGAATCCCCAAAATAGTAGGTTTGAATTGGTGACCTGGCCACTCGCACCTATACAGATCAAAGGACCGCCCTCAATGGCGGAAGTTCCTAACTCACTCAGGATTGAGGTCATATTACCTATGGTCATTCTAGTGAAGTGAAGTCTCTGTCATGAACGGTGTTATATAACGAGACGTTAACACTTCGTGGTCAGGTCTTATACAAACTCTTTGTATAGGACGCTCCCGCTCGTATGTCTCCAACATGAATGATCAGGATTAGACCATCTGTGATAAGTCACAACACTTGTGACCATTCCTTAAAGCGGGCCGCATCCGTAGCGTTACCAGGATAAGGTTTCCTTCCTATATCCATATACTACAGACCATTTTGGTTATCACTCAAGACATGATCTACTTGTATGTCAATATATACATGCTTGAGTCACATACAGATAACCAGGGATTTTATGTTTATTGGTTTGTGGTAAAGCAAATAAAACAAACAACTGAGCAAAATACAAGATGTGAAGTAAATATCATATATTATACAACACTAGCGTTCGTACAATCTGTTTAGAAATTACAGGACACGAGACTTTAGGACATCAACCCCAACAATGAGAACTCTTTCCTTTGTGTTTTATTGTTCGAAGCATGTCGTTAATTAGTGTTAATTTACATAACTATCTGTTGGAATGTATATGTTGTATTTCGATCACAATGAAATCAGATTCGAATGCGCTCATGGATGTTCTTCGTTAAGAGTTCCTTCACATTTGCCAAATCTCATAATCATAATAAGCAGCAATGGACAAGAAGATGCGGATCGACTTGAACATGGCAACAGGCGATAAAGTCTCCTCATAGTCGACTCCCTCCACCTGGGTATAACTCTTTGCCACAAGTTGAGCCTTGAAGGTTTGCACCTTCCCATCAATACCCCATTTCCTTTTATAGATCCATTTATAACCTATAGGTCTTACCCCATCAGGCTGATTTACAAGATCCCATACTGAGTTAAAGTACATCGACTTCATCTCGAGATCCATGGCTTTGACCCATTCATCCTGGCCTATATCCGCCATTGCCTTCTGATAAGACAACGGATCCTCAATGTCGCCATCTGTTACCATAGCTTGAATTTATGTAAAACCCAAATAGCGGACAAGTGGGTTTGCAACCCTCCCACGGCGTCGAGGTTCCCTCAACTCTTGAGATGGAACCAACCTACTAGAGATCTATCATCAACAATTCTTGTTGATAAAGCAGGCCCTTCAACAACTCTTGTTGAAGTTTTAGTAGTTTCGTTGGAAAGCTCACGTAACACAACTTTACTACATGGACTGTGCTCCTTAATATGATCCTTCTCCAAGAAAGTAGCATTCGTGGAAACAAACACCCTATTTTTCGACAGATCATAAAATTAACCCCCTCATGTATCTTTGGGGTAGCCTACAAAGAGGCATAACCTCGACCGTGGTTCCAACTTCTTGGGATTAGCCTCAAGCACATGTGCTGGGCAACCCTATATGCGGAAGTGACGTAAACTAGTTCTACGCCCGTTCCACAACTCCAGAGGTGTTCTCACAACACTCTTGGAAGGAACATAGTTGAGTATATATACTGCAGCCTCCACTCCGAAATCCCAAAACGAGTCCTATAAGGGAGCGTAACTCAACATCAAACGAACCATGTCCAACAAGGTTCTGTTTCTCCTCTCCACTACACCATTCTGTTGAGGTGTACCCGACACTGGGAGTTGGGAAACGATTCTATATTCTATCAAATAGTTCTAAAACCCTGAATCCAAAAACTTTCCACCTCGATCTGATCAAAGTGTTTTAATCTGTTTATCCAATGCATTTTCAACTTCTTGAACTCTTTGAACTTTTCAAAAGATTCAGACTTTCGTTGCATCAGATAAACATACCCATACTTAGAGTAATCATCAGTAAAACTGATAAAATACTCATAGCCTCCTCAGGCTCGCACATTCATAGGACCACAAAGGTCAAAATATACTAACTCAAGAGGCTCTTTGGCTCTATAATCTTTTCCAGTAAAAGGTCTTTTAGTCATTTTACTCTCAAGGCAATATTCGCATACTGGTAAAGAATTTTTTTCTAACTCACTTAGAAGACCATTCTTCACCAACCTCTCTATCCTATTGAGATTGATGTGCCCATTCTTCACAGATATATTATATGTCCATATTAACCAATCAACAGTGCGACAACCCTTCACAGATCGCTTGCAAGTACAGCTCGGCCAATAACCGTTATGCCCCTGTAGTTATATCTAACTCCTTAAGTACCACTGATCCCTCTAATAAACATAAGTCATAGTTCTATTATGATTGAGTCCTCTCTTCCAAAGAGAAGTTGTGGTCACTATGTTTAAGTCCCAGAATCAGCTTTTGAGGGAGCAATCTATCTACTTACCCATACTTCAGGGAATGAGTGAATTTTATCTTGTATAATTGAGTTCCCAGCTCCCAAGTCAGACAAGTCCTAAAAAAGGTAGGCATGTTGAGTTGGCAATCTAGCCACTCTCACTCGTACTAATCAAAGGACCGCGCTCAAAGGTAGAAGTTCCTAAAACACTCAGGATTGAGGTCGTGTCACCTACGGTCGTTTAGGTGAGATGTAAGTCTTCAGTATCAACAACGTTATATACAGAGACTAGTTATCTCGTGGTCCGGTCTTATACAACCTCTTTGTTTGCATGTCTTCACATGAATGATCAAGATCTACCATCTGTAATAGTTTATAACACTTATAAACCTCTACAAAATGGGTCGTATCCATAGTGTCACCAAAATCAAGTATCCAACCTTAATCCTTAAAATACATGCCTATTTAGGTTATTACTTAAGGCATGATCCACTTGTATATCTCATATACATACTTAAGTTTACATAAGACAACCGTGGAGCTTTGTTTATTGGATATGAGTAAATGCCCGAATGAAATAACAGTTATTTTATTCATAAACAATGTGTATAATTACAAATAACGAGACTCTGGGAGAATTAGGAAACCAATCTCAACACCTTCTTCTTCTTCTCCTTTCCAGAGTTAGAAGTAGAAGGTGCAGACTTCGTCCCTGAGGTCGAACCTCGATGGAACGTCTTAAAAGACGAGGCAACATTTGCCTCACCCCTTTTACTCTCCTTACTTTTCGGTATAGATTAGTATGTCTGCAACTCGTTGAGGAGAGTTTTAAGGGTATTTCCACTTTGTTAAGAATCAGATTGCTAATAAAGTGGAGAAAGCTCACCGGAAATGAATGCAAGATTATGCTAACCTGACTGCGCTCATCGATTCTAGATTCGTTCATCTTCGCCACATTAAAGTGGACCATCATGTTAAGCACATGTTCACGGACAAATGTGCCTTCCTCCATTTTGGAATTGAAAATGTATTTCAGAGCCTCGTGCTTGAGTTGTCCAGACGGTTGTCCGAACATCCCCTGCAGGGACTCCATGATCTCACGCGCTGAGACCATGGGCTCATGATATTCCAGGTATCCTAAATGAAAAGACTTCTATTTTGCAATGATGCCCCAGCGAGGTAGGACAAACGTCACCGGTGAGATGATCAGATGTCCCTTCACTGAGATGAGACATTCTCAACCATGAGGCAGAGCCAACTCTTGGAACTGAACCTAACAGCCACCATTTATTTGGTCTAGAACTATTAACCCTTAACAATTCCACATAAGTGTAACCCCTCGTTTTCGGCCTTAGAGCCTGCCCTAATGAGCCCACCGTAGGGAAGAAGCATATTAGGACAAGAGACTAAGTAACCTTATCCTCTTACAGGAGATTAAATAAAGAAACGCACAAAACTGCCATCCTATAGGGGGACACTCCTAGGGTGCCTCGAGGTGATGTGCAAAAACTTTATTCAACCTAACGAGAGAGACCGTGGGACATGCTTTCGTACTTCCCGCTCCCACTTACTATGAAATTCTCTCAATCCACCTTGATATTGACCTACCCAAGCACCATCATTTAGGGGGACATTCCCAAGGTGCCACAAGGCCGAGGGTAGATCTCGCGGTGTGGACTATAAGAGAGAAACGCAGAGGTTTAAATGAAGCATCAAATGCCCCAAGTACCTCCCACTGAATGTTCTACCTAGAGGTTCGTTAATGTAGACAATCAGACTACTGATTTTAGTCTAATCATTTTTAAGTCCACTCAAAAACAAATTTTGTCTTTGAAATAAAACAAGTTCAAGTAGTCACATTAAACTCTTTAATGGACTATCCTTAACTTGCATGCATGCATCAAATCTATCTAATTCACCTTTCCAAGTAGGTTTCCAGGTAGGGGTGTTACGTTTTCGTCACCTTAAATACCACAGCCTAGACAGAACCCGTCTTGGACAAAAGGTCCTTTATAGATAGATTTGCTACACTTTAACCTATTATTAGTCAATTTAATCCTATTAAACTGATTAAAAGATTAAAGCCTAAGGTTTCTAATCATATTAGAACCGTGATCTTAGGTCTATCTCGTCCAAGGTTTAAACATTTTAAAACCATGATTAAACCTAAGTTGGTATGCATGTCTTTCTTATTGATTTTAGTTCTAATTTCTGTTTATAACCATTACAAAAGAAACAACTAAAACATACATTGCCATACAACAAGGTATTTATAACGCTTATAAATTAACCTATGTGTCATGCTTCATGCAATATCTGGTCATTACTATGAACTTTTATATACAAGTAACAACCAAGCACACATGCTTCCCATACATCCTTATACTATAACAATTATAATATAAAGATGATGCATGTAAATGCTTTATGCATGCATAAATATAACTCTTATATTATATGATGCATAAGCATGCTCTTATGTAATTTAAATCATGCTTCTTTAAATCATAACATTTATAATAAAGAGATGATGCATGATCAATGCATAACCTAAAGTGGGAGACTCATATGGAATTTTTTTGAGTTTGGCCATAGGAGCAAACGTCTCGAGATAATCGATGCCATAGGTTTGTATGAAACCTTTCGCCACAAGACGTCTCGATAGAGCCATCAACTTTTTGTTTCAGGGTTTTTCTATATGTGCATAACATATGACATATAAATAAAACATACATCTCATGCATAATAACACAGATTAATAGACCGGGATGAACCACCTCAAAAACCAGAATGAAAAATTATATCTATTACAATTTTTTTCACCGAGCAAACTGGCTCACAGGCGAACCGGGTCTTTAACCACCGAGTGAAGCTACCATCTTTTAGTAAACGCCTCTAGGTAAACGATCGTGTAGCACACAAGACGATAACGCACAGATGTTAAACGATCATTTAGACGACAACGAAGTTGCGAACCCCGATCGTCTAGATGATCAATTAACACATGAAAAGTAAACAATTTACTCCGCGATCATTTAGTCAGTAACTAAGCGATGAAGCTTGCTGAGCTAAGCGATCGTCTAGTGCGCGCACGAAAAAACAGCTCCCGAGTATCCGATACTCAATGATCGTCTACCCCATCGTCTACAAGTCCCGACCAATGCTTGGTCGTCTTCATCCCTTGACGAACGGCAACCCTTGCCAGAAGCTTCTTCACGAACGACTCACAAACTCAAACAACTTTGAATACATACTCGATAGAAGTTAATAATGCCCAAAAACGTAAGGGCCTTTATAATTAACTTGACATGTAAAAGAATTTAACAAATCGAGGTTTCATCTAAAAAAACTCTATTAATCCACACATCCACAAATGAATTAATGCTTAAAACAGAGAGTAAACATGCTTTTACCCACCGAGAATGTAAATGCAATTCTTTGCATCTTGCATCAATGAATTTGGAATATCATAAACTTGGCTCTGATACCAATTGAAGGAACTCTTATACAAGAGTACCTTTGAGCGGAAGCAACTCTTTCCAAAAGCATTGTAACAGAATTACCACATTTACATTTACATATACAGATATGCATCAAACTATTAAATTACCAACATGCTTAAAGATAAATAAACAAGAGAACAAGAGTACTTATCAGTTGAAGACTCTCTTCAACAAAAATCTCGCTCTCTCTACAAACGAACGCTCTCGCTCTCGCTGGAACGGCAAGGTATCGTTCAGCAACACCCGATCGTCTACCACGAACGAACTTCACACGAACAGACGAAGATGGGGACGACACCACCACTTGGAACCCTTAGTATTCTCAGAGTGAGAATCCAAAGAGTGGGCTTTGTTCGGATTTGGTAAAGGGGAGGAGGTAAAGAGATCGTATACAACGATCAAGCAAGTGGGAAAAAATGAGTCTATCGTATAAACAAAGTGCTTGATCATTTAGGTAAGGTGTACGATTGTGTAGGAAAAAGGTAAGCGATCATCTATACGATCGTTAGTAAAAGCTCGACGCTAAGCGATCGTTTAGTAGATGCGCGCATATGTGTAAGCGATCATTTAGTAAACACAAGCTATTGTATAGGCTCTGATTTACTAAGCGATAGAAAGCAAAACACACCGTGAGCAATTAACCATATCCCTTACAAAATGAAAATAATTTTCATTAATTTCTTTAGTTATGAAAATCGAATGGAACTTCCCACTAACGTATGGTTATGGGGAAAACCGCGGCCAATCATCCCATAACTGTCCAATTAATAAAATAATAAATATAATCATATTATATTCATAACCTATAGTTTAATACCATATATTAACCATAGTGTTTTCTCCTCTACTAGATATAAATCATGTTTATATCCAATTTCCTCCAAATTAATGTATCTCATACATAAAGTCAATTATATCATATTTAATTAACTGGCTCAATCATATCATATATAATCGAACTCCCTCGTGTCAATTTGAGCATTTCAAACTGACCCAAAAACTGATTCTCAACTTGAATCCAAGCTACCAAGGGAACCTTATGGGCGTATGGCTCGAAGCTCCAACGGTACGTGAATAGCTAACTTTACTCTTTAGCCACGAGATCCACCATCCGTTAACTGTTAGGCATTCCACTAAAGACAAACAGTTGAACTCTTCTTACTACAAACATATTTCTGTATCCATCGGATATAATCAATCATGAGTACGATGACCCTTCACAGATGCTCGTAAGTACAGCTGAGCCAAATTACCGTTTTCCCTCCGTAGTTACATCTCACTCCTTAAGTATCACCGATTCCTCTAATAAACAATATAACATAGTCCAACTATGTGTGAACACCTCTTGGCCCAAGGGAAGGTGTGTGTCGCCACATCGTTCAAGCCCCGGAATCAGCCCTTAAGGAAGCTATTTATCTACTTACCCCTGCCTCGGGGAATGAGTGAATTCCATATTGTGTAGTTGAGTTCCCAGCTCCCAAATCAGACGAATCCCCAAAATGGTAGGTTAGAATCGGCGACCTGGCCACACACACCCATACAGATCAAAGGACTGCCCTCAATGGCAGGAGTTCTCAACTCACTTAGGATTGAGGTCATGTTACCTATGGTCATCCTAGTGAAGTGAAGTCTCTGTCATGAACGGTGTTATATAATGAGACGTTAACACTTCATGGTCAGGTCTTATACAAACTCTTTGTATAGAATGCCCACGCTCGCACGTCCTCACATAAATGATCAGGACCAGACCATCTGTAGCAAGTCACAACACTTGTAACTTATTCCACAAAGCGGGCAACATCCGTAGCGTTATCAGGATAAGGTTTCACTCCTATATCCATATACTACAGACCATTTTGGTTATCACTTAAGACATGATCCATTTGTATGTCACACACATCCATGCTTAAGTTACATAATGACAACCAGGGATTTTAGTTTATTGGTTTGTGGTAAAGCAAATAAAACTTCTAATGTGCAAAGTCAAGTAGTGAAGAAAATATCATATATTATACATCACAAGCTTTCGTACAAAATGTGTTTACAAACTACATGACACGGGACTTTAGGACATCGTCCCCAACACTTAGTATGTTGTGGTGGAGCAATTGAAACATATACTACACATCAAAAAAATTATCAGATGGAAAATATTTGGCTCATGATCATAAGCTAATTGTAATGGTGAGTACTTACAATAAAATCCTGCCCTAATGCGTACAAGTGATGCTGAATGCAAAATAACATGTCTCCATACAGATGTAGGAAACTTACCTTTTATAATCAATGATCTAGCAATTAACTACAGGCGTTTTATATATGATTCCGCTAAACCACTTTGTGTATGAACATGAGCTATAAGATGTTCAACACTTATCCCAATTGACATACAATAATTATTAAAAGCTTGGGATGTGAATTCACCAACATTATCAAGATGAATGGTCTTAATTGTATAATTAGGAAATTGTACTCTTAATTTAATTATTTGAGTATGTAATCTTGCAAATGCAAGATTTCGACTTGACAATAAGCACACGTGTGACCATTTGCTGGATGCGTCTATTAATTCTATAAAATATCTAAATGGTCCACTTATGGGTTAATAGGTCCACATATATCATTATGAATCTGTTCTAAAGATACACGTGGTTCAGTCCCCACTTTGACTAGTGATGGTCTAATTATCAATGTTCGTTGAGAGCAAGCATCACATGATAATTCATTAGATTGAAGAATCTTCCGACTCTTTAATAGATATCCATTTAAATTCTCAATAATTATTCTCATCGTCATAGACCCTAGATGACTCTATTTGTCATGCCAAATAACAAATATATATGGATTCATGAACTATAGATTCATTGTTGCATATGTTTCAGTTACTCGTATATAAGTATAATATAATCTAGAAGATAAAGCAAACAACTGGTCCAGTATACGTTTTTCATATGAGACAGTAGATATGATATAAAGATACTTCATATTATTCCGTCTATTAGTATTAATATGATAACCATTGTAACGTATATCTTTAAAACTAAGTAGATTTCTCTTTGATTGACTAGAGAACAATGCATTGTTGTTGTAAATTTTGTTCCTCTAGACAAATTAATGTTTGCTTTTTCCCTCAATTAGATTTGTAGAACCTGATATTGTATTGACTTTTGCTTCCAGCATTGTCAGTTTGGAAAAATATTTTCTACTTGTAAGTATCGTATATGTAGTTGCACTTTTTGTCAGATATAGATCTTTCTTGCTCATTTTTTAATCACCAAATATATGAAAATGATCCATGTTTCTTCATTAAAAGAAAATAATTACAATAAGAAAAACAACATTTGGAATATACAAAAATTAACATTAACCAAGAAGAAAAATGAAAATATATATAAAAAACAGACAACATTAAAATTAAATATTATCAAAATCAAAAGAAATGTTTGTTATGTCATCAATTGTGTCAATTTTCTCTTCAGAATATTTGAAAAAAGGTACTACATCCAAATCTGTTATATTGGATGGTTCAAATATCTCATTATCATGGTATACAAAATCTGCTTCCATATTTTTCGCTTATTTCCTTTAGGGGGGCTTGATAGAGATCATCTAAGTGTTTTGACATGCGACAAGTACGTGACCAATGCTCAGTCATTTCGCATCGGAAACATTTATTTTCAACACTTTTTGAACTCTTATTTTGTGGAGCTTTTCCTTTGTGATCATCATTTTGTGTGGTTCTTTTGAAATTTCAATGATTAAAACGACTATCACGAAAATAATAATTATTTCTTCCCTTGCCATGCTCACGACCTCGATTATGACCACGATTATTAAAATTCACAACATTCACTTCAAGGAATGGTGTTATTTGAGTTGGTCGAGATTCATGATTTTTAACCAACGATTATTAAAATTCACAACATTTACTTTAAATAATGTTATTGCTCTAGTTGGCTAAGAATTATGATTTTTTAAATCAATAACTCGTCATTTCATTCAGTTATGAGAAGACATCAGATGAGTGCATAATACTTTAGAAATATCTCTCTCGATATTGCTACTACAGGAGCATATCCGAAATGTAGAAAAATATCTTCTCTAGTTTATTGATTTAAAATTTTGGAGCCTCAAGTGTATCCATTTACGACAAGCTTTGGGAAGAAAATTTGTTTTTTGATGATCACATTTTTATGTCATATAGGTGTATTTTGGCATCAAGTACTAATGACAAATAATTATTACCATTAATATCAAATGCTACAATTTCTGATTTTGTAATATTTTCTATAGTAAATATTATATTTATATTAGATATTTGATATATATCAAATATGTAAAACAACATTTAATTTATCAATTATAACGAAGAGAGAAAAACCGACATACCTTTAGCGAAAAAATGATAGGAACTTGTTTTGATAACGTGTTATAAAATTGAGGAGCACAACGGAATACAAATACCGAAAAACAATAATATTAAAATAATATAAATAAATAAAATAAGCAAATAACGAAATTTTGAAATCTTTCCTAATTTCTCTCCAAAAAATTGGGATTTCTCACCAATATTCAAACACCCATATGAACCCACAAAATGCTTATATTTATAGATAATTTGACAAGTACGAGGTAAGCTTATTTGGACACTAATAATATGTAGTTATAAGACAAATGATCAATATGTATAAAGATAAATGGAGACATGAAGGATGGACAACTATTTTATTGTAATATTTATATAATAGAGATAATCTATCTATCTATATATATATGGCCTAAGACGGAGGGCAAATGTACTTTTTATTCTTCTACATTCTATTGATTACGTCTTAGATTTTGAAACGTTCCGAAAAGATTTAAACTCTTAATTTTAAATGTATATATTTTAAAAATGATAGAGGAAACTTATATAACAACTAATATGTATAAATTTAAAATTTAAAAATATGTGTAACATCATTTACAATATTATTCATATAGATGAATATGCGAAAAATGTCTTATTAGTGACAATATTCGATAATAATTGACACATACACCTTTTTTTTTTCTTAAAAGAAAAAAATGACCCATTCACAAGTACCTTTATGATTAATGACCCTTCTCATAAATGTGTGAAATCTATCACTTTTCTTACATCAAAGTGCACTGACGCATTTTATAACTTATCGCGTTAGGAATGACCATGTCTATTGTATTAGGAATGCCCTAATACGATGGTCATTCTTATCGCTATAAAATTCTCTATTGTGTTCTCCCAATTTTCTCAGAGTTTGTTGTGTTTTTTTTATGAAAAAAATGAAGATCGCGATAAAGATGACATCCCGTTAGGGTTACACATGACTATCCTTAATGTGATATGTTATACAAAATGTACAGTTGTGTTCTTTCCCATTTTTCTCACAGTTTGTTGTGTTCTCCAATGAATATTGGGTGAACAAAAATTTGTCCCAATAGAGATGTTTATCATATTAGGACTACAATAAACATGATAACCCCTAGCGCAATACGTTTTAAAATGTGGTAGTGCACTGCATTCTAATGTAAGTAGAATGTTAGATTTCATATAATCGTGGGAGCCGATCATTAATAATGATAATAATAAGGTATTTATGAATGGGTGATTATTATTATTATTTTATGAAAAAAAAATCTCTTTTAATGTCCAAATTTCGATGAACTCAAAATTGTTAATACTATAAAAAGTAAGGGTGGCAATGATTAGAGGGAGGTGAGTAAGAGACACGCACAATAGAAGCGCGTGGAGGTGGCAGGGGAAAGCATTTAAATATCCGAGAGATTCCAATGTGGCACACATTCTAGGCACTCTCAAAGTGGGGCACATTTCAAAATAAAATAAAATAAAATTTCCCTCCATTTTTATTTTAATGATCTTATGTAAAAGGAGAAAGAAAATGACAAATTATAAAGAGGGAAAAAAAACCCCAAAAAAATGTAGAAGGGCCCACTTGAGTTAAAAACAATCTCCACCGTTGATCACATTGTAAAAGAAGAAGATGGTCCAAAGCAAAGCATACACAAAAGTATATTCTTATTTTTTCTTCTTCTTTGTTCTAAAAAATAAAAATTGCATCAAAGAATGGCTAATGGGTTCAAATTATTCAATGGAAATGGAAGAGAGGGTTTTGTACTTTTAATTCACAAAGTAAGAAACACAAAATCAAAAACAATGATGAAAGAAGGAGGAAACTAAGGTTTGGTCCATATTAATTAGATTTGTCATGTTGTTGATGTTGTTATTTGCCTATGTATTCAATATACTACGTTTTTTTAAAAAAATTTACATGGAAACAAATTTTATTTTTTACTTCCATATATTTTGTTAGTTAATTGTATTGATGGACGTGAAAATAACTTGAAAAATGGATGTGACTATTTAAATGATTACGAATTAATCTATAAATATGCATATTCTCCCAAATCAAACTTACACTTTTTCCATTGTCATTTTCTTCTTTAAGGACTTTTATCGTATCTAAAAATTTGTTGAAGTTCATTTTACTTCATAAAATAGAGTTTGTTGGATTTTGTGGATAAAGTGTTGCATCCATGAAAAATTACAATATATTCTATTTTGATAGACAATTACTCTTAAAGCTCAAGTGCTGAAATAGTTAAATTTGTCTTAAAAACACAACATGAATTAGATTTACGTTGGTATCTTATTTGAATATTTAACTGTAATCCACATTAGTCTATTAAATTGTGATTCTTTCTATTAAAAAATTATTTATACTTATATTTTCTTCTTTTTTTTAAGTCTCGATTTATTTTAAATACTATCATTTAAAATAATTAATATTTTAAATGATAAAACTGCTAAAAATATTTTCAAATATTGCAAAATATCATTATCTATCGCTAATAGATTATAGACAATGACATTTTTTTTTATATTTATAAATAAGGTGGCACATTTTTTTCATATTTGGAAACAATATTTTTAAATTTAATTTGTAATCAATAAGACTACATTAAAAAGAAATGGATATAATAATATAACCATGTGTATAATCAACCTGCTCAATCATTCAATTAATGAATTAGCAGTAGTTAATTGATAGGTTAATAAATATGTAATTTACTATTTTTTTATTAATAAAAGTAATATTAAATCCACGATAATATATAGTGTATCAGAATAGTACTTAACTAATTTTAACGAGTTAAATTAATTTAGTATTGGTATGCATTTTAATTAAATATTCGACTAAATTATCCATTAATTATTTACAATAATTACTCTCTATTAATCACTTTGATATAATTTGTAGAGCTTCTTGCATATTTGATAAAATAAACTTAAAAAATTATGTCCATAGTCAAGACTTTTACTTTTGTAAAAATAACAAAAAACAAGCTCAACCCACGTGATACACCTGATACACTGTTGATATATACTTTATACACTACTAGTATACGCCTGATATCCTTGTTACACTGCTGATACACTTGGTATACTATTAATACGCAGTTAAAAACGACTGGTTATTTAAGTATTTAAAAAAATCATAAAAATGTTTTTTTTTTGAAAAACACTTTTTCTCTAGTTATTCTAAACACGACCAAATTATCAAAATCATTATACTAAACTGAGTGTTAATTAGCTTTAGGTTGAATCTCCCCGGCCTATTGTACCTTTGTACTTAAAAACGAAAGAAACAACATAATTTAAAAAGGAAAAAGACTACAAGAGGGATAAAAATGTGCACACATAAAGATTAAAGTAAGTAACAACTCATATTGTTGCAAACAAAAAAATACAAAACATATACCGATCAAAGAAAAAAATACACAACTAATATACTTTAAATGTGGTATATTAATTGACTGATATACCAATAAAATGTAGATCTGTTAAAGGGACAAAATCGAAATACGGAATAAACAAAAATTAAAATTTAAGAATTTTACTATATCTATAATTTTCCAATGTTGAAGACACGTCCTAATTATATTTTTTGGATTTGTCACCCATTATAAGTTCCCTCATTTTCATTAGTACATTAATTTGAGTAACAATGATTATACATATTCCCTTAATTAATTGTGTTCAAACAAACACAGAAGTCATTTAATTTTTAAAAAATAATATTTTCCTTCGAAACTAATTTATAGTATTTTACTCTATATAAATATTATTATATTTATGACTCATGAACATTTATCATCGAATCTTGAAGTACTAGACGAAATCTAATATGATTTAAAAAAAAAAACAGAGACAAAAAATATTTTTTTTTCAAACATAATTTACATAATCATTGTCTAATTTATTGTTTGATTCCTTAATACAACAGAATTTATACATAGCAACAATTTCCACAATTTACTAAAATCACTAAACAGCCTTAAAATAATATGGTGAATTCTAATAAAATTCAACTAATTACCATTTACCAAAATATATTATTTACTATTAAAATAACATATACATGGCAAGTAATTATATATGTCAAAATATTAATAAAATGCGTCAATTTGTTTATGATGTGATTTTTAATTAAAATAATATTTAAATCCTATTTTGATCTCTAGAAAATTTAAATTTTGATCCCTAAATTTTGGAACACATCTGTTTTAGTCTCTAAATTTTTAAAAGGTATTTATTTTGGTCATGCTATTAATTTCTATTAACTTTTAAGGATGAAATTGCATCTAATATGAATTGAGCAAGATGAATGTGAAGTAGAATGTCAACGACTAATGGGGAACGGGCTTTTGAGATCTCCTCTAGAAATTTACTTTACCACCTAATTCAAAATTGAAACTTTAGATTTTTTTAGCGCGACTAACTTATTGATAACTTAGTCATCCAAAAATACAAGCCATCTTATCATTCTGTTTAAGAGTTAACAAAATTTTAATAACAGAGACCAAAATAGATATTTTTTAAAAGCTTATGGATTAGAATGAATGTTTTGAAAGTTTGAGAACCAAGATAGAATAAAATTCAAAGTTTAAGGACCAAAATAAGATTTAAACCTTAAAATAATAACGTGAACCAAACTAGCACATTCATTATTTTCCCATGAAACAATATATGATTTATTTTATTAAATACAATTCAATAATTCCTGTTTTAGATTGATTACAATCATCAAGGTTAAACATATTATAAAGACTTGCCTTTTTTCCTTATCCCTCTCTTTTATTTTTTTAAATAAATATATAACATTATAAAAGGAATTTTCAAAAAATAGGAGCGAAACTATTTATACAAAATAGCAAAATTTGATATTCTTAAATCGAGATTGATAGAAACCTATCATTTATACTATGTGATAGATGCTGATTGAAGTCTATCAATGTATGTTAGTGCTTTTTTACTATTTTTGTAAATAATCTGATATTTTTCTATTTGTGAAAATTTTTCCATGTGATTTGAAGAGAGTTATTGATCTATAAGAGCTATTTCCTTATTAAAATGTATGTTTTTAGTACCAAGTGATGGAAACATCTATAAACTAAGAATTTTCTTGTCAGTTCTTTAGGACTCTCATGTTGTGAGACATTTTTTTGTTTAATATCGAGCAAAGCAAAAACTATCCTGGAAGTATAGTGATAATTGTTATCAAATCTAAAAATTGAGCTATCAGACTTATAGAAGTGTTAAAAATAGGCTTTAAAACTTACAATAGTTGTAGAAATTAGACCCCCAAATGATAAAAATTAAACTATGGAAAAAAGTTTTTATCATTTGGAGAGTCCAAAATTTCTATAATTATTGTAAGTTCGAGGGTCTAATTTTAACATTTATATAAGTTCGAATGCTCAATTTTTACAATTTAAAGTAGCTGCAATTTTTCCTTTTAATATTTCCAAAACTAATTGATATATTACTTTTATTATATTTTATTATATGTACATTCTACATTACTTTTTAACGCACTAACATAACCTAAAATAAACGTAAGTAGTATGAAAAAAGTCTCCATATTATTGCAACATGATAAAAAATTTACTCACATCTCAAAAAGGTACATTTGATCGTTGGATATAAGAAATCAGAAAAATAAATTACAAAGCGTTGGTTCGTGGATATATATATAAGATAAATGGGAATTGAAAAAAAAAAAAAAAGAGTGTAAAATGGAGTAGATAGTAATTTTGATGTTGATGTTATATAAGAGAGGCCATAAAATGAATGAAGTTGTTGGGGATGGACAAAGATCATAATTGTGGGGTAAGTTCTTAGCTTCTTCATCAACTCTCCAACATGATTGAAGAATATTTCTCTTTCAATCATGGCTTTATGCTACCAAAAAGCATAGCCAATTAATTTTTTTTTTTTTTTTCCTTTCATGCATGAGAAGAGAGTACAACAAAATTATAATCAAATGTTCATATTCAAGTTAGGAAAAATAATTTTTTTTTTTATTACCAAATAATTTGAAAACATAATTTATTGAATCAATTGTACAAACAAAAAGAGCATATACAAACAATAAATCTAACCCAAAAAAAAAAAAAAAAAAAAAAAAATAAAAAAAAAAAAAAATTTTTTTTTTTTTTTTTTCCCCCTCTCTCTCTCTCCCTTTTCTTTTCATTATTCTTAAAAGAGTATCTTACCAAATTAGCTTTCAACATAAAAGGGAAAAAAAATTGTTTTTTGTGGATGATTTTAATAAAATATTCATGAGCACAATAAGAGAGAAATATGAAATAGGTATTTATTGGGTGACTTGTTGGGAAGGACTTTAATGGACTTTGATTGCTATGATTTAGGGACATACCTACTTTGACTCCATAAAGATTGATACCAAATAATTCACTATATATATACCTCTATTAATTATTTAGAGGTAGGCTAAAGAGAATAATAGAACATTGTTGTTTATGTTTCCATTTTTTTTTTCCTTTTTACACATTAAGAAAAATATCCTCACACCTATAAACTTTGGAATTGTATAAATTAACCTTGTACTATTATATATGTATAAATTAACACCTCGAGAAAATATCATGTGAAACATACAATTGTTTCATTAAATTGTTATAAGTGAATATACGTTTTATTAAGGTCACATTTGAAAATTGTCTATGCATTCAAACCTTATATGTGTGTAGGTTTTTTCAGATATTAGATTAATAAAATTGACAATTAGAATTGATGCATGTACAATTTTCAAAGGAAATAATAATCGAGATGCTTTGCTTATGAAAGTTCGAGAGTTTAATTGATAAATTATACGTCTCATACAATAATGAACTGAAACGTGTAAATTGATTTACTTATGAAATTTCAAAATTTGAATCGATACAATTATTAGTCCAAAATTTTAATTGATACAACGAAAGTTTAGAGGCGGTGTAAATTGATTTTTTTTCCCCTAAAAATTATTATAAAAAAGGAAAAGAAAAGAAAGATGAGAATGGTAGAGTTGGAAAAGAGAAAGAGAAAAAGAGTGGGTATTAGATGGAAAGTTATAAGAAAATGAGGGAAAAGAAGAATGGGAGTGGAACTTTATGATGATTGACGAAGACTATGGGCTATGTTCTTCCACTTTTTTGACCATTTGCATCTCTTTCTATGTAAATTGGATCAAACCCTTTTGCTTTTTTTGGGCATACCATATTCTTACTTCTACTCTCTCCCAAAACCTTTCATTTCTTTTCATATTCTTTTTAAATCTTCATTTTAAACTCTATACATAATCGTTTTCAATTTTATCACCAAATATTATTACTTTTCTATTAATAAGAAAGTAATTATATTCATGTGTTGTTTGTTTTGCAGCATCCTAGATTCTCATGGAATGGACATCTGTATTTCCATATTTGTTTTGCGTATCGCGACATGTTCTGACATTTGAAAATTCCAGGACATCCTAATTTAAAGATATAAAACTAATTATAAAGTAATAAATAGTCGTAAGGACACTCTTGGAACTTTACGTAAATTTAAGTTATTCCCAAGTAAATATTTCCAGATATCTACAAAAATATTCCTACAAAACAAACATGCTAATCTAAAGATGTCGAACATCTATAATTCCTAATATATATAATTATAGGCATCTAAGATTCCGATTATTTACCTTCCAAAAAAACAAATGACCCCTCAATGTTAGAATATTAGAGTTCTAATTTTATTTATTTATTTGATTAGATATTATATTAAATTTAAGTTTACCATCAAATTAAAATTTTGAGTTAATCGATGATTTAAAGTATTTATTTTTGGGAATATTTTCAAGTAAAGAGAAAAACAGGTAGTACATAAAAGTTGTGAAATTTAAATATTCGAAATTTTGAAGATATACGGTAATATCCAACTATACTTAACACATGAAAATTAATTTTTCCTTTTTACAATATAATTCAATTTTCTCTATTTCTTACCTCAAATCACCACTCATTAATGATTACAATAAAAAGGGGGAAAAAACGCTAATATTTGAATACAATTGAAACAGAGAACACGTGCAGATCTTTAATCAGTGATAACTAGAATTTGGTGAATTAACTGCAAAAGCATAAATAATAATCAAAATAGCATCAAACGAACTTAGTATGATAATTATAAAAAAAAAAGAAAAAGAAAAAGAAAAAAGAAAAAAACAAGTTCAAACATTGACGTTCGCAATATTATTATTATTATTATTTTTTTTTTTATCGTAAATTGTGGTGTAGGAGAATCCAACTTTTAATTAATAAAATTACTTTTATGAGCTATGCTCATGTTGGAGAAGTTAATGTTGAATACATGATTTAAGTCATCTATTTTCATTATTTATTATTGTTATCATTATTATTTTGATGAAAAGACTAGAGTCCTCTCTCGACTAAATCTAGTAAAAATTATGTATAGATTGAAATATCACAATTTTAAGTTTAATATTGACGAATTAAATTTTGTGTATACATGTTGGAGTTAAAGATTCGAATTTTCAACCTTTTGATCAGATCAAAATACCTTTATGTTTTGATTTATGCTTAGCTTGACCCTCTTTTTTTTTTTTTTTTTTCTTTTTTTTCTTTTTTCTTTTTCATGTATAGAAAAAGAAGGAAGAGTGGACAATGATAATTTTTAGAAGGAGAAGTATCGATTTGCCCTCTTGAACTTTGGAGGTTGTATCGATTTAGACCATAAATTAATAATTGTATCAATTTAGACTCCAAACTTACATTAGTGCATCAATTTAAACCATAAATTAATAATGATATCAATTTAAACCCTTAACTTTTACAAGTGTATCAATTTAAACACTCAATTATGTTTTTTTTATACATTTATAAAAGTTTAGGGTTTAAATTGATATAATTGTTTGTTTAAAATTTAAATTGATATAATTGTTTGTTTAAAATTTAAATTGATATAATTGTTTGTTTAAAATTTAAATTGATACTATTACTAAAGTTCAGGGTTTAGATTGATATAACTATTAGTTTATGTTTTAAATTGATACAACTATCAAAATTTAGAGGTATAAATTCATATTTGCCGTTTTTGGATAGTTGAAAAAAAAAGTCATCTTTGACTAAAAGAGAATTATAAAAACAACCCATTGATGGAAAAATAAATAATATGTGAGGTGAGAGAATGTGAATGAAGCCTCTAATTAACTTCAAGATTAATAGTATAAATTTTATTTTAGTTGAATTATGTTTATTTTGACAAAGATAAATAAGGATAAATTATAAAAAAAATACCACTAAACTTTGCTATTTATTTAAAATGTTTACATTTTCTTTAAAAAATCACAATACTGCTCTTAGCCTTTCATAAACCTTTCAAAATTATCTATGGGATAGAAATCTTTTAAAATTTCGAGAAGGAACTTGATATTAAAACCTAAAATTGTTTTGTGACTTAGAAGAGAAATTTGGATTGTCATCCATTTTAGGTCATCGTTGCACCGTTTCAAACTCCAATTTTAGTATGAAGTTTCTAAAGATCAGTATTCCGAACATAATTTTGATATGTTCATGAAAGGTTAATAGTAATATTCCAACTTTTGAAAGAATGTGATATTTTTTAAACAAATGACAAAATTCCTAAAAATGTTCCCCCTCTCTCACTATATATATATATATATATATATAAATACACACACTAACTATGTTAATATAACTTGTTTGACATCTCTCCAAGGCCGAATTTGAATATGAGCTATAAGAGATGATTCACATCTCAATTTTTTTAGTACAATAATTGCAGGGATATGGATTAAACCTCCCATCTCTTGAGACGGAGCACATGCCAAACTGACTTTAAAATGATAATTAATGTATTACCTACTAAACCAAGCTCAAATTGATAAATAATATTTTCTAAACCACTCTATTTTCTTCCAATTCTTTCCCAAGCTACTAGTCTCCACACATACCAGTTGCACTTTAATACTTCTATTTAACCTCAATAGGCTTCAAGGGCCCTCTAGGAATTGGGAGCTACACTCAAACAACCTTAACAGAATTTATCTGATATCTGGTTAAATTATAAATTTAAGGTGTGAAAATGTTTAATTTAAAAAATATCATTTTAGAAGAAATTGGAGTGTTTGACCACTTAAAATAACTTTTCAAATATATTTTAATAATCTTTTATCAAAAGTGTTTAAATAAAAATAAATATTTTTTTTCAAAGCCAATCCAAACCGATTCTTAATTAATAAGCATGTCAACCCTTTAGTTTTAAATGTGCAATAAATTCATTTACTTTCAATTATGGTCTATTATGTTCTTAAACTTTAAAAAGGTTTAATAATTATCGAATATATATAAAATCGAAACTTAGTTATTTGTATGTTTGTGTATTTTTTCATTTTTTCAGTTGTTTTCATTAAAAAAAAAAATTGTTGCTACTATTCATCATTGTTGCCCCAACCACTTTCATCACTAGTGTCCACATATATGAAATGAATGCCCATTCATTTGTCACATGTTCATTAGTAAGATCCATAGTTCACAATTTTACTCGAAATCTTGAAATTTGATAGGGGAGGATTTCAATTTTCCCCCAATTTCAAGATTTTTTTTAAAGCAACTAACTATGCTATTTCAAAGATTTTTTTTTTGTTATCATAAAAAAAATAATCATTTTCAAGAAACCACATTCTCATTCAAATATTTTCCATTGAATTTTCACATCATTTTACTCAAACTTAAATTAATGTGAATTCCTCAAACTAAAATTAATGTGAGTTCTCATATGTTCCTTTCATTTTCTCTCCAACTTTATTAAATTGTAGAGTTTTCTTTTTCTTCCTTTTCCCCATTATGTTGTGTTATAATGTTATATTTTTTTATATCCCTCTCATATTTAACATTATGTTTTTTTTTTTAAAATTCTTATTATGTTATGTTAGTTTAATGCTATAATTCGTTCAAATTTTTATCAACTTCATTTTATAATAAACAATTTACAATTAATTTTTATACAAATATTTCATGTCCTTTAATTTTATAACTAATTTTAGTATTTGATATTATTTTTTCATTTTTTAAAATTTATACTCTTCACATTTACACAATATTTTACAATATACATCAAAATGTAGCCTTACTTTATAGAAATGATGATTAAAAATGGTCAATTATAGGATAATTCTACCATAATTAAAGTTTTATTAACTAATTATAACAATTTCCATCCGTCTATAAAGTTTCTCGAAATTTCATAAAATCAATCTTGGTTGGATCTAAAACAAACAAACACTCATTACTTGTGACAACAAAGTGGCAATAGCGACAAGGTCTACTAGTGTTGAAAAAGAAAGGTGAGGGGAAGAGAGAGAGAGGAGATACCATGTTAGCTGAAAATTTCAAACACGGACCCTTATTGGTCGCTTGCACATACTATGCTATGCTCAACCCTAAAAAAAAAAAAAAATCTAAAATGCCTTTTTTTTTTAACTTCAAGACCAAATAGACATTAATCCCAAACATCAAGGATCGATAAATATATTCTGCTTTTAATTTTTATATTTCACATCACCATTATAACACTATTATACAAATAAGGAGAAAAATCAATTTTTATACTGAGCAAGATGGTATCAAATTTGACTCAAAATGTATAAAGACAACCTAGGGTCGAATCGTAAGGTCTTGGAATTTAAGGACCACACCTCGAGACATAAAATGTAAAAGCCCCTATATTGAAATTGAAAATACTATATCTCAAACATTCTGAGTATGTACGATGACTGAAAACCTCAATGACTGATCACATGTATATTTCAAATTTCAGTTAACTGGTGAATATAATTCCCTTTTTTCCTTTTTTTTTTTTTACTCAAACAGCTCATCATCAGTAATTAAAATCAATACAGAACATCCTAGCAAGCATCAATTATGAAGATCCAACCTTTATCTTGTCGAAGCTTGGATCCATGTCTGTCCATCTCTGAAAGCCCGACCAGGGTTTGCCAATGGCCTGAAATACGTCACATAAAGTTCAAGCTGAACCATGCTCGAATAAAATTCCCAAGCAAATCATAGACTTTGAAACAAATTTGCAAATAATGGTAGACAACTACAGATGAGAATATCAGTTTGCATGAGGAATGAGGATGGCAGTGCCAGCCACAATATACTCTCTTACAAGATAAAAATATCCATCGATATCCATAAATCGAAGGGTTCAATATCGATATTAAATATCCATGGATATCTCAAACTTCATTTATTAATGTTTGTAAAACATAAAAAATGTCATCTATTTAGTCAAATATGAACAAGAATACTAATAACAATATCCACAACTTAGTTTGGGAGTCGAAACAACTAATTATTAATCTAAATAAATTTTATGAAATTCGTGATTTACAAGAAATATCCATCAATATCAATATTTTGTCGATATATCCATAAAATTGAAATGTCGATATCGATATTGACATCCTTTCTCTCTTAAACATCATCATTTTATCAAGACTATAAAGTTAATCTGTTTGCATATAAAAGGTGGGAGGAAGAGATATTTCTGTGGCAATTTTTCCAATAAGTTCAGTTCATGAGAGCAGTTTACCATCACTTTGGATAAAGGATATCATAATGACCGGGACGATAGAGCAAAGTAATGAAAGGGATCTTAATGTCAGAGCCAGCACTATCACTTGAGACCTCACTAGCAGCAGGAACAAAATCATGGTGATTTACACTGAGGCCACCAGAATCACAAGAGCTCCGATCAAGGTACAGAACACGAATCGGCACACCCAAAGCATCAGATAAGGCAATTATGTGTACATGATCACTCTCTTCACCCATTGGTTCAACTGCTGACTTACAGAACTGTGCCAAAGACAATGAGATAGGAAGTCATGATAAACAGGTTCTCTTTCTTCTTAAATAAGAAATTAAATGTTCATTGACTTCTTACAAAGCTATTATATGCCCCCAACCACGTACGGCTCTAGTTTCCCCACCAAAAGGAAAAAAAAAAACCTAAAAATTATCATCATAATTCACAAGTGACTAATCCTTGGAAAATTTAAGGCCCAAACACAAAGATCAAGGCTTACTGTTTGTTTGGTATTCTGATGCACAACAAAGGAAACAAAGGAAATAATAGCTGACCAGGTCAGATGTTTGAATCCCCACACGTGAACTAAAACAAGGGGAATAATAAGGCTAACGCAATTTTATTTGAACATAGACACGATGATAAAATAATGAACCTAATGCCTAGTTTGATGGGAATAAAACCGTGCGAGAACCATCACGACTGATTGGGCAGAAAAATTATGGATTTGAAATAAAATTTCTAATACTTTGTTTACTAAAATTAATATGAAATCTGGATCAGGAAGAACAAAATTGTGGTTGATATTGTTGGTTAATATTTAGATTCTTAGAATGAGAATCAAAGTTCAACAAATGCAAGACCCACAAAAGAGTAGAGATTTAGGAAAAGAAATTTTAACCCATAGAACAGCAATAAGAGAATAATTATCTTTTATGAATTAAAGATGTTGCTCCAAAATAAGAACACGGTTCTCCATTCTTAATTGGGTCGCACTTATTCTATAGCCTGGATGAAGTGAACAACAAGAATGGAAACCAGGAAGATCCATTCTTATTCCTTTCCGAGGTATAAATGGTCTAACATCATCATTATTGCATATTAACTATTAACTGCTTCTGCTCGAAACTACACCTATAAAAGGGCTACCCCAACCAAATCAACTTAGATTTCAAATATCTTGTATGGTTAAATTTCCAACATAAATCTGAAGATAAAAGTCAACACATAATGCTAAATTTGTAGAGGCTACTAATTTAACAAACCTGATCAACAGTTCCATTTGTTAATCCCATAATAAAAGGCTCAAAAAATTCTGAACGCTTTTGTATTTCACCTGATGTAACAAACCTGAAAAACATAACAACTAGCAAAACAATTTTGTCAGTAGAAACAGAAAAAGGCAATTGGATATTGAGAATATACAAACATCACCGACCATAATCAGAAATAGACTGGTCCCGACTCCTAATTACAAGTTCATCATGACTGCACAAGAAAAATAAGGGGGGGTCAAATGCAATCATGAATGGCCAAATTTCAATATTGATGGCAACAGAAAATCCCACCATAAAATAAAAATTCAGGAATCAAAAGTCCAAGGGAGAAGGGCAGGTTATTGACACCTTATAGAAGTTTCATTTCCTTGAAGAGCACTTTCCAGCTGCTCAAGGAATAGCTGTAAAGATATTTTAAACATATTTATTAATAAAAAAATTATGTTTAAGGCACCCATCATTAACCACCATGGATATCTAGCTAGTTTACACCAAAATGAAATAAAGAAGGCAATAATAAAGAAGAATAAGTCTAGAGTCTAGACATCTTTAAGGTGGTATAAATCTGGGACAATGTTTTCAAAAGTGGCTAACACACTGAAGCAGAATAGCTCTTTAGAGTTTGTATGTGGGTAACAAAAAAGAATCAGGACTTCAATGAGGTGAAGACACAATATCTAATATGTTCATATTAAAAGTTAGCATTAACTATGCTATTGAGAATAAAAACAAATAAAATTCTATTACAAAAACTACAGATGTCATTGAAATTTTGTAAAGACGTTAAAGTTAAATCTATCATTACAAAATAGATTCTCATCACCACTTTTTCTATCATTAAACTTGCAACCCTCCACAGTTTCCTCTTTAGTTTGGTCTAATTTCCTCATTCCTATCCAATCATCCATCATTCGGTGAGAAAGAGCACATGCTTAGGTGAAAAGGTTCAATAAAGTAAAACAGAAAACGTTTTGTTTGATTTTTTCTTTATTTACTCATTTGACCATAGTATATTTTTAAATAATAACAATCATAAACCAATTGGGGATTTTTGAAACAAAGTCAATGAGGCAAGGTGCTTTAACCTATCTAAGCAAGTAAAACACTTAACCACAAGCTTTCCGAGGCTTCTTAAACCAATAATCCAGGAGTACACCCCCCTTGACCAACATGAGAAAGAGCAAAGACGATTATTTCATGGGAATATGAGAGTTATTGAATTATATTTACATGAAACCCAATTCAAAACAAGGTAAGATGTGGTATCCCAACAAGGTCAAAGTTAAAAAGACTCCCAATTAGCAAAATTATGCATATCTGCATCAGTGTAATTCCTTGACGTGTCGTTCATATTTGAGCAATAAACAAACTCGAAAATAAACCTACAATAGCATCAGATATTGCAAAGAAAACATGTCGGCAACAATAAACTTGATGTAGTGATATTTCTACCTGGTATGTTCAATAACACATTTAGACACTAGTATGAATAGTTGTTCACAACTTCCACTTACTCCAGTTAAATGGGAGAAATAAGACATACTGCTTAAAGCAAAACGCGATGTGTATAATAAATTAATTTTAAAAAGGAATGGTAACAATTTACCGCAAAAAAATCTTCGAAAGTAAATTCTGTATATCCCAGACTTCGAAGTGTTTTTCTACAATTTTCCACATTTGTTTTGATGCGATCAACTTCAGTTCTGTCTTGCGACTCTAAAATATGTTCCTGATTTGAGAGGCCAAGTCAGTAACAGCCAATGCTCGATGATGCACAAAATGTACAATAATCAAGCTGATGAGATTAATTAAAAGGATTAGAATTACAAGATATGAAAACATGAAGCTGCGGAAAAAGCAATTCCCATCACCACGTGTTCGACGAATGGCAGCATATTGGCCACTGAGTACCTGCATAACATGTAACATTTAACATAAATAGTAATTCCAAGGGAAACTCTACTAAAATAACAATGAGCAACAAATAGAACCTTAATTTTCTCCAGCAAAATGGGACTTCCAGATTTATATTCAGCTTCTAAAGAAGAAAGTGGTTCCTGCAATACCATTGCCATTAAGTTTCAATATGGAGTAAAAGAAAAATCAACTGATAAAAACATCTTAGAGCAAGCCACAGTTGTAAGACATTAAAAGCATACATTTAAAAAAAATTGAGAGATTCACTTTCATTTTCTTTAAAGCAAGAAAAGTAACTTTCCATTGAAAAAAAGAAAAGAGAAACTAATTCTCAAAGGATACAAACTCCAAAATGAGTAAGAAGGAAAAAAAAACAGAGAAATATAAAGAATAAAGATTCACTTTCAATAAATGAACATGCAAAAATAGAGCCAAGCCAAGCCAAAATAAAGTAGGGAAAAAGAAAAGGAACAAATAAGATGGACCTCCAATTTTTAAGATAAGAATTAAAAACATTACAAAAATGGTTAGATACGTAGGCCCAGAGATTAGACACCAAAAATGCCATTAAACATACAGAAAGGGTGGCTTTTGAAGCAAAAAGCGATGCGGAATCCCTTCAACATTGCTAAGTTCCAAATAATTTCCAAACCCATGCTAGACATTAGCAACTGTGTTACAACAAATAAAATAAGAGTACTACTTCATAGCATAATTTATGGGAAAAGAATGGAAGACTAGAGAGTAAAGCTTGGTTGCCTACATGCATAGAATCATAGATAACACAAACACACGAAAAAAAAGGAGGGAAAAGTGTGGCAAGATCAAGACAAGAAAATACAGGAGATTTAAAACTTAGTTTGGTGAAACATGCCTTGTCACCAACAAATGGAACTTTCTCAGCTTCCTGAACAAAAATGGCAGATTTCTGCAGCATGATATCTTCATCACCCAAATTGCCCCAACTATCGTATTCTGATGTTTGAATAGATATCACAGACTCCACTTTGCCATCTGCATCAAGATTTTCCTGATTCTGCATTCTTTTAAAGGAATACTTCGTTTCCTCAGTAAGCGAAGTCGGGTTTGAAAAACCTATTCAAGAATTTCCCTTGGAACTTCACTGTGATGATCCAACCAGCTCATAAACTTGCCTGCTAGAAGACCACCAGCTGAGCGTTGAAAAAACATAATCCAGTAATAAATAAATGTGTGCAATAGCATCTTTCTTCTCATTTTTAAAGTTAATAACTCGATCATTCTCAAACCATATGATACGGATAATTGAATGTCAATGTATATAGACCACGGCAGTTATTAAAAAAAAGTATTGCATACCAATATCAAACCAGCGCAATTACTTATTCCACACTTTTAACAAGCACATCTATGAATCCAATGTTTAAAAACCTAATCCATACAGTCGACGAGTTCTTAAAGATCATGATGCAAGAAAGTAGGTTATACTACTAAAGAACTGGAAAGTGCTCGTAGTTATAACGAAGAGGAAAAAAAGTCAGGTTCCAGTAAGCTCATCAAATGAAACATAACATCGAGATAGAAACTTCATATCTTGAGTCATTACTTCTCACTGTGGCTTAGTGATTAGATTAAGCACTTCACATCACAAAATTAGGGTAAAAAACAGGACCTTAAAATTACTTTTTTAATTTCCCCAAAACTTGGAAATGAAAGTAATAAATGATAATTGGAACTTGATTTAAGAGAAGAGAAAAAAGAGTCCAAGATTGTTAAATTCCCTCAACCTATTCTGTAAGCATATAAACTGGTAGACACAAAAATACTTTCCATGCACAGAGACTAAACCCAAGGAAGCGATGCAAACATCGAAACTTAAATCCATCCATACTAGTAGCGGTTAATCAGAATCCAGATCCGATGATGATACAACAAAACCGTACTAAGCAAGGATCGAATAGGAGAGACAAAGAGAAGGAATCTTACAGATTAAGAGGCAGAAATGAGGATAGAGATTGAAGATCTTGACGGCAATGAAGAACTGTCAGTGCTCACTTCTCAGTGGTTGGGGAAAACGGAAACTAAAAGAGGAAAGAGAAGAGGGCGCCATGGAGGAGGGAGATAACCATTTTTGAGGTGAGTGATAATGGAGGAAGCATCGGAATGGAAATGAGGGGAGAAAGCGGAGTGGAGGGTGGCGAGACGGATTAGGGCTGAAGAAGAAGATGAAAAGAGGTCAACTATGGTGAAACTGAAACTAAAAATTTCGACGAATCTGAATCTCAATCTGAATCTCACTCGAGCCTTGTTTCTACGATGAAGAGAAAATTGGGATTTTCCTTTTTTCTTTCTCTCTCTCTTAATTGTACGGATGCCCTTTGTTGGGCCAACTTGAAATAAGTATATATTTCTTTAAAATTGAACTAATATATCTTATGCTGTCAATTTATCCATTAAATCTTGAAAATCATCAATTTATTGCGATTCATGAATTTTCTTGATGCTCGATGTTCGATACTCTATGCTCTATGTTACATACTAACTACTTGATGCTCGATGCTCGATGCTCTACGCTCTACATTCTATGCTTTATTCAGAAGTTCACTTGATCTTAAGGTACTCAATGTTTAATGCTATAATGCTCTATATTCTATGTTTGATACACGATGCTCGATGCAAAGAAATGTATAATAAAAAAGAAGAAGAAATGCATAAGAAAGGGGGAAAACAAGAAGAAAAAAAGCAGAAAAAAGAACCCGAGTAAAAAAAAAAGGAAGAAGAAATTGAGAAAAAAATGAAGAAAAAATCACATTAAAAAAAAAGAAGAAGAAATGAAGAAGGAGAAACTCAGGAAAAATGAAAAAGAAAAAAAGAAAAACACGGCAAAGTGAAGAAAACGTATGCATTTAGAATTAAAGTGATAATTTTATAAAAGTGATGACATAAGTAGAAGAACGAAATTCATTGATTTTTAAAAAATGATCGATTTTTCATTTGGACCCCTCATTTTGGGCCATCTATGTAATATTATAAATTAAGGTTAATCTTCTCTTACTATTGGACTTTAATTCCATTTAATTTTGGATTTTGATGCCACATTGAGTTATTGTGAGGATAATTTTTAAATCAATAATCTTAAATAATTTGGTTTTTATTTTATTTTTTTAGTGTTTGGAACCAAAATTGAGATATTTGAAGAAGGCAATTAGTTTAAATTGTTTTGAGAAGAGATTTAGAATTATGGATTTAAATTAATAAAAGATTTGGAGATTTTAAAGTTCATTGTTAAAAGATTTGAGATAATGGGATGATCTTAAGTAATTAGGATTTAATTTAAATTGAGAATTGACAAATATGAACTTAATAAAGGACCCGTTTGAATTGACTTAAGAAAAAACTGTTTTTCAATAAACTCATTTTTATTTAAACACTTTTGATAAAAATTGATCAAAATACATTTGAAAAGTTATTTTGAATAGCTGTCGAATAGTCTAATTTTCTCTAAAATGACTTATTTTTAAAATTAATCCATTGAAAATGAAATTCAAACCTACACTACTATAGAAAAGTTGGATAAATCATCTTTTAAGATTTGAATTTGGGATTTTGCTTGAAGTTAAGATTGTGAAGGAGAGGGAATTTGTTAAAAACAAAAAAAAGAAAAAAAAACAAACAAAATTTCTCCTCCCGTGAAAACCACACATGCAGCCCTTCCCCATTCAACTTCTTCTTCATGCTAACCCAGATCGTCCATCGCTCATTCCACCACCTACTGCTCGTCTGTCAATCTTCGCCCATCGCCGATCTAATCGCTGTTGTTGTCTTCGCCGCCCGACCACCCAGCCTACTGTCGACCACCAATAGACAAACCCAGTCGCCGAAACTCGCTGCTCAATTGTCAAAATTTTGAGTTTTAGGTAAGATTTTGGTATTTTTTTTAAAGGGTTTCATGGTGTTTCTTGAATGCCCATTGACTTTTGGTTTCCGTTTATTGATACCCATTGTGTCTGGAGGTTAGATTGAAGTTTCGAAAGAGTTTGGGGAACTGTCCAACATTTTGGCAAAGTATTGGTGAGTTTTATGATATAATTAATCTAGACTTATATTCAAGGTGCATGAATTACATTTAATTAGATACATGAATAGTTGAGATTCAAGGAATAGTTGAATACATGAATTACAAGATACATTGATGAATGTTTATGTATTGGTGAAAAGTCACATGTATTTGCATTTATTCATTGATATCTTTTGATGTATTTTCCTACTAGTATAAATATGTGTAGGATTTGTCATTTGTAAGCAAACCAAGAAAATAAAGTAGTATTCAAGTTCTAGTTTCTCCAATATTGTGAAGAGAACAATCTTTTTCTCTTATCTATTGAGTTGTATTGTGAGGGCCTACTTCGTTTCCAACAAGTGGTATCAGAGCTAAGATTAGAGGTGACTTCAAGTGGTAACATGTTGTAACCCCAACTTCCAAGATTCAGTGGGAAGAATTTTAATCAATGGAGTATTCAAATGAAAGTGCTATATGACTCACGAGAATTGTGGAATATTGTTGAAAGAGGATACACTAAAGTTGAGAATCTGAACAAGCTTACTAATCAACAACTTGCCGAGTTGAGAGAAAATCGTAAGAAAGACAAGGAGGCTTTGTTCTTCATTTATCAAGCTGTTGATGAACATGTCTTCAAAAGAATTTCAATAGTTACTTCTGCAAAGGCGGCTTGAGACATCAAACAATCCACCTATCAAGGAGAAGATAATGTAAAGATGGTAAGACTACAAGCTCTCAGATTTGAATTTGATTGCATCAAGATGAAAGAGATCGAACCTGTTGAAGAGTTTTCCAATCGTATTCTTGCGATTGTCAACAGTTTGAGAACAAATGGAGAAGAATTAGGTGATCAAATAGTTGTTGAAAAGATTCTTAGAAGTATGCCAAGAAAGTTTGAGCATATTGTTCCTGCAATTGAAGAATCAAAAGATCTATCTACACTAACAGTAAATAGCTTGATGGGTTCTCTTCAATCCCATGAGCTTAGATTGAAGCAATTTGCTATTAATCCTGAGGAAGCATTTCAGATGCAAATTTCATTCAGAGGCGGTTCTCGTGGAAGACGTGGTGGTTGTGGCAGATGAGGAGGTGGAAGAAACTATGATAATAGAAATCGCATAAATTCTAAAAATCAACAAGAAAGCTCTTCTTCATCTTAAGGAAGAGGAGGTGGAAGAGGAAAAGGCTTTGGCAGAAATCAAGGAAGTGGTCGTGGTAATTTTTCTCACATTCAATGTTTTAATTGCAAAAAGTAGGTCATTTTCAAGCAGATTGTTGGGCACCGAAAAATGAAGATGGAAATTCCACCATGATGCATAAAGAGGATAAAAATGATGAAGGTGTTCTATTTCTTAAATGTAGTGCTCAAGACGATGTTATAGAGTCTATAGGGTATCTTGATAGTAGTTGTAGTAACCACATGACAGGAAATAGAAGTATATTTGTTACTTTGGATGAATCTCTCCAAAGTGAAGTGAAAACTGGTGATAATACTAGATTGCAAGTCAAAGGCCGAGGTGATATTCTCGTTAAGATGAAGAAAGGCACAAAACGAGTTGTGGATGTATTCTATGTTCCAGGTCTGAAGCATAATCTTTTGAGTATTGGCCAACTGCTTCAGCGAGGTATAAAAGTTTCATTTGAAGGTGGTGTGTGTAAGACCTACACCTCACTTTCCCCTTTTTCATGATGTCTATTGTTAAGTAAGAAAAATGTTTAAGTTAGATTGGATTTGTACGTTTGAGGTAAAGGATAAGTGGAAAAGGGAAAAATGTTTAAGTATGGGAACTTAACTCTCGGTTACTTTATGATCTAGCCTTACAATGAGAAGTTCTGGCTAAGTGTTGGTCGTGTTGAAGGGTATTTGAGCATCGAGTGAGCGCTAGGCGAGCATCGAGTAAATGCTACCGAGTGTCGAGTATAAGTGATCGAGAAGGATCGAGCATCGAGTAAAGGCTGCCGAACATCGAGTAAAAGCTGTCGAGTGTCGAGTATAAGTGAGCAAGGAAGGAGGCGAGCGTCAAGGGTAAGCGAGGAAGGAGGCGAGCGTCAAGGGTAAGCGAGGAAGGATCGCGTGTCGAGTTTGAGCATTGAGTGAGGAGCAAGCTCCCAGTGCCCAGTTTCCCATCGAGTATCGAGTATTTGACAGAGAGCCGGGGAAACTTCCATCGAGTAAGGACCTTCTTCCATCGAATAAGGACCTTCTTCCATCGAGTTTTCCTAGCGAGAATGAAGTTGCTCAAAATGCTCAGTTTTAGACTTCTCTTTTAGTTACTTGGACAGATGGCTTAACCTTGACCCTTAATTTCTACTAATAGGTGAGGTGGCTTAAGGAGATTTCAAGCAAAGAACTGGACGGTAGTATAAAAAGGGATGGAGAACTTCTAAGGCTCGTTTTGGGATGATTTGCTCGAGAAAATCTGACGAACTTAGTACCATTGGAAAGCTCTATGAGTCTAGTTTCTGAAATCGAGCCTTTGGAAGGGAGATCTCACCGGAAAGAGGGCCAGAGAAGGAAGGAAGAGTTGAAGGCTCATTTTTCGATGTTCCGGGCACTCGACGAAGAAACGTAGATCTAGATCGAACACATGGAATTTCAAGTTGAAAATTTAAGGTAACATTGTTATCACCCTTATGAGTAAGTTTGTAGAAGGAACTTTTGCAAGTTAAGGCCTGGAGTTTGAGTTACATGTTTTAGAAACTAAACTTAGAAAGTGTTGAACAAGCAGGCAGCTTCGCGGTCTAGGGCCACTGGGGAAGATTTAGAGCTCTAGATCAAACAAAGAAGAGTTTTATGCTGAAAATTTGAGGTAACATTGTTAACACGATCCGAGCATGTTTGAAGAAGAAATTTTCTTAAAATGAGTTATGGATTTTGAGCTATTGACATTAGAATTTGAATCTGGAATTTGTTGGGCGAACAAATAACTACTTGCTAAGCGTGGGCTTGGCACCCCAAAGACCCTACTAAGTGTTGGGGTGGGTGTCAGAAAGGAGGTGGCCCGCTGAAGTTTAAGCCTTTTTAAATTTGACTAGGTACCAGATGCCCTAAGGTAAGTTAAGAATATTTGAAAGTGAATTGTGTAAATGTGAACTTAATTCTGAAAGCGAGTCTAAAAAGGGAAACCATGACTAGTAACTAAAGTAATTTGATATCTTCACAGGGTTGACATTAGTAGAAGAAGCTCATCAATCTTAAAGGGATTTCTCAAAGGTTGTGAATGACTTTAATGCTTACAAATGTTTATGAATGATTTAACAAGTCATGCTTTTATGAAAAGTCACTTATTGATAGCCAACCTCAAACGTTTACCTAGCTATTCACCTTGCTGATGTTTACGAATGCTTGGTAGATTAATAACTTATAGAGTATGGATAGTTATGGTTTGGGCATGATGTTCTTAAGTAATTAATGTCTAGCACATATGAAGTATGCTGCCTTAGACAAAATCTGAATGGTTAACGTATGCTACTAGGGAAAGCTGGATCTATAAGACAAGCTAAGTGGGAGGTCTAGGTGAAGGACCTTTAGTAACACATGTTTAGCTCAATACCTCGAAGTGGTAACCGGGTTTAGAGGCGGTTGATGATGGGATCCTCACTACGTACATGTAGGGTCAGTATGACTAGGAAGGTGATGGATAGAGGATCCGCATCCCAAGAGATGAACTCAAGTTTCAGTAAAACTTGTTAATGAAGAATGTTGTGCATTGAGTTGGCTCCGTATTAGCAAGGACTATGAAGAGGAATGAACTATGTCATTCATTGATAATTGTCGATAAGTTCCTAGGTCTCAAGCAAATGAGCTACATGAGGTTTCTTAGCATCTTCCTCAAGTATGTGCTTGGTTGATAGCATGCCAAGGTAACATGATAGCCTTATGGCATAAAAGGTATCCTATGTTGAAGCATGCATCCTATGAACTGTAGCTAAATTTCCACAAATGCTAAGTGTAAAGCTACGCTCTGGAAGGTTTATAAAAGATATGATGTTAAGCATGATATGTCTTTAGTGAGGCGGACACTGAAAGCATGGAAGGTGTCCAAGAAGTACCTAAGGTGTTAACGGTACTTAATAACTCTGCGTACACATGGAAGGTTTGGAAGAAGAGGCCAAAGTATGGGTCTCTTGGGCCATAAGTGAGAGGCCAATGTATAGGTCTCCTAGGCCATATTTTAGTAATTGAGGCTGAAGTATTGGTCTCTTAGCGTGATACAAACGTTGGGGGCTTGAGCGATGAATGTTGGTTCTCAATTAAGGTTCAGAAAGTATCCACAGAACATTTTCATGTCTTATGCTTCAAGTGTCATGAAGTTATTCCATGAGTTACAGTTAATGGTTTAAGTAATGGTCATAAGTGACACCCCTCGATTAAAGTAATAGTGGTAGTTGGGCCAGAGGGTCCCTCCCCCAACCAGGTTGAGGTTCAGTAAGGTTATGTACAATAGCAGACCAGAGGAGTCACTCTATTGTAAAGATATTTAATGTGGAAGCTGAGGCTGATAACTTATAGAAATACAAGTTATTTATGCTGTTTTATTAGATATTGCGCCAAAAAGAGAGGAAAGTTGCGTCGATAGTATAAGAATTGGCTAAGAAATATGAAAATTATGAAATGTCGTAAACACACCCACTAACACCATTGCGATGGTGAAATAGAATGTTTCAGTCTCTGTTTTGCAGGAAATAGGTTAACCGCAGCGTTTAATGCTCAAAGGCAAAATGTACAACGCATCTACATCGCATGCGCCCATCAATCAAGAACGAAGACATGATCAACGCAATGACGGTGCATGCAACAATCGATCAAGAGCTTTAGCGAGCAACGCATTTTAACCACATGTGGTAATAAAAAACAACATCGCATGCGGCGATAGATCAAAGATGTGAAGAGCAACGCATTCGTGGAAGATTCTGACAAGTGTACAGCTTTTTGTTGTGCGATTCTGATGGATCGATCGTGGAGCAGAAAGGAAATTTCCATTACGCCATTATAGGAATTACCATAATTAGATAGTGGGGACCACAAATTCAAAGAGCCAAGGTCTTGTCTATAAATAGCTTCCTCAAATTCGCTGAAAGATATACTGAAACGGGGAGAGAGAGGCCGGTCTGAAGGGACTTTTACAGAGTAAATCTGGGAGAACTACGAGACAAGGCTGAAAAATGAGTCTCTGAGCAAGGAATTCTTCCGATTCCCGAAGCTGAAGCTCTGTGCAAAAGGTCAATTCTACCGGGAAAGCAAGCCTGAGAAGGAAGCTTTCCTCTCCACCACATTCATATGCCGACAAGCACAAGTCTCTGATCGGGATCTATGTCAAGACGTTGACACTCTTTCCGTATTTGTTTCTATTCTCTAATTCATCTTCTGTGTTCATCTTCTTTAATCCCTCATTCACAAACATGTATCAAATGCTTAATTTTAGAATTAAATGCTATCATCGTCATCGTCATCGTCATCATCTCTTTATCTCTTTTCATACATTTATCATCCATTTTCTCCATGATGTGTTCTTAATCCCCGGGGTAAATAGTGAGAATTAAGCTGGTGAGTCAATCTGTGTCAAGGAATCAATTAAGTTTAGCTAAAGCATGCTCGATGACATCTTCACCTGTGAGAGCAGAAGTGAAGATGTTATTCCACCTATCGAGAGAAGGTTGGAAGAATGCGTTAACTAAAGCAAGAAGTATTTCCAGAGATGGAAACAACCTTGCGTTCATCACGTTCATCTCTGTTTCACCATAGATGTATCGGAACGCGGCCGATCACTGAAAGGTGTACGCCAAGGGAAAACGGAACCTTAGTTGCGTCCTTAACACGATTGACGAACTTGTGATGTTTTTACTCTTTACTCTTTCCCTTTCTGCTTCATTCATAAGACTTACCATCACATTCATCGATTCTTTTATACAACTTCACAGCCAGTCCTCGACCCTTGTATCATGTATCATTATAGTTTAGGAATTTACTTTTTCAATGCATTTTTACTTTTAGCACAATTTATATTTCTGTACAAACCAAAATTCTTTATTCATTATTACAATCGGTTGCATGTATCACATAAGTATCGCATTTAACGACAACAATCCCTGTGTTCGACCTCAGATCATTCTGAGAAACTTGCGTTGGAATTATACTTGGTTTCAACGCAAGGAAACTTGTGACACGCATTACTTCATCCCATACTACGAGCATATCACTATCAACGCATACACTTAGAACGTAGTATCTCATAAAATGTCTTTATCGCAAATCACTTGAGTGCATATAGAGCATCATTCATTCATTCATCAGCGCAATAGATAAAGATAACAATTCAATTTATATCCTTACAAGTTTATGGCGCCGTTGCCAGGAACATGAGCTTGTATGATTCATATTCACATTGTCCATATGCTTAAAGATTAATTTTCACCGTTACAAGTTTATGGTGCCGTTGTCGGGGATTAGTAACAGTTAGTGTTGAATACTTTTGTGGTATTTTGCAGGACAAATCTCTGCTGTACTGTCTGTTTATCGCGAAGAACAGGCTGATGGTTTATGAGTACTGGAATTGATCCATAAATTCTAAAATGACCCAGAAATCAAGTGTATTTTTCGCGTAAGACCACATCAGAACCAAATTAGGCGAAGAAGAAACATGGAAAATAATAATGAGAGGCCCGATGGGAATCAAGGGGTAAATTGGCCAGCGCAAGACCCTATTTTTCTTGTTGCCGACCACAACATCCCTATGAGGAACTATGTGGCGCCGAATCTTTATAACTTCTCGCCCGGAATTTCAAGACCCACGGTTGCGGAGAATACAAGGTTTGAGATAAGGCCGGTCATGCTTCAAATACTCCAAAATGTGGGACAATACGGAGGTCTATAAGAAGAAGACCCACATGCTCATTTGACCAGTTTCGTAGAAATGTGCAACACATTCTCCATACCTAGTGTGACTCTCGAAGGAATTAGATTGTATCTCTTCTCGTATACACTGCGGGATGAGGCAAGGAGGTAGGCTCAATCACTAGAGATCAACGCATGGGACCAGTTGGTCGAGAGGTTTATGAATAAATTCTTCCCTCCAGTTGTCAACGCAAGGAGACGGAGGGATGTGTTGAATTTCGAACAGAAGGGATATGAAACTTTGAGCACCGTTTGGGTGCGATTCAGACAATTAGGGACGAACTGTCTGTACATTGGGATTCCCGATTGCGTTATGATGGAGACTTTTTATAATGGCTTGGATTGATCAATGCAAGCAGTTGCTGATGCCTCTGCGGCAGAAGGGTTAATGGACAAGACGTATATGGAAGCAAAGATCATCTTAGATCATATTTCGCGAAATATAGATGAGTGGATAGATAACGGGCATGAGGAAAGAGGCTCGGAACAAAAAAGAGCAGAAAGTGCCATTGTACTAGCTGATACAATGAGCACCTTGGCCGCCCAGATGGCCACAGTAACCTCGCTCCTCCAGACTATGGCTATTCAACAAGGACATCTCTCAAAGTTCAGCGCAAGCCAATGCGGTGATGCAAGTGGCTGCAATAAATTGCGTTCAATGTGGAGAGGGGCACTCAGTAGAAGTCTACCCGTTGAATCAACAATCTGTATACTCTATTCATAATGAATCATTCAGCAACACCTACAACCCTGGTTGGCGGAATCACCCAACTTTTAGTTGGGGAGGGAATCACAACCAGAGGGGCCAAAGCAATCATCAAAGCAGTCATCCCGAGAATCGAGGTAATCCTCTAGTTTTCATTAATCAGAATCACAACCAAGATAATTTTCAGAGTATACAACCATACGACCAACCGTCCTCTTTTGACACTCTTCTAGTACCTCGTCTTTGGAGAGATTATTGAAACAATATATTGAGAAGAACGAGGCAATCAAGCAATCGCAAGCTTCCTCCCTTAGAAATTTGGAGGTACAAATTGAACAGCTTGCGATCGAACTTAAAAATAGAGCACCTGGTATGCTGCCCAGCAACTCGGGAGCACCGGGACCACGCGGTAAAGAACAATGTCAAGCAGTGACATTGAGAAGTGGCAAGACAACAGTCCCTGTGCCACTAGTACCGGATTTAGTGAAAAGGCCAGTAGACTCAATCATCAATGATGACCATTCAACTGCAAACAACAGAACTACCAGTTCGGAAGAAAATACCTCTACAAAGAATGCATTTTAGCAAGACTTAGATTTAAAGTCACCGCAACCTCCAGCTCCTAAAACACAGCAAGCAAAGGACCTCAATGAATAACCAATTGAACAGGAAGTACGGTGGGATCCTCCACCTTTCCCATCCAGGCTGAGAAAGAAAGATGACAATAAACAATTCAAGAGGTTCCTGGATGTTCTCGACAATTACATATCAACATTCCCTTAATAGAAGCGTTGGAACAAATGCCGAGCTATGTGAAATTCCTCAAGGACATACTTGCCAACAAAAGGAAGATCGGGGAGAATGAAACGGTCGCATTAACATATAAGTGTAGTGCACTTTTTCAGAACAACATCCCCACTAAAATAAAAGATCCAGGGAGTTTCACATTGCCATGCTCAATAGGGGGAAAAGAAGTCGGAAATGCACTGTGTGACTTGGGGGCAAGTATAAACCTGATGCCCTTGTCAATTTTCAAAAAGTTAAATATCGACAACGCAATACCCACCACAGTTACGTTGCAATTGGCCGATAGATCAGTAACGCATCTAGAAGGAAAAATAGAGGATGTACTTATGCAAGTGGATAAGTTCATCTTCCCTGCTGACTTCATCATATTGGATTATGAAGCTGACAATGAGGTGCCTATCATCTTGGGTTCGCCCGTTTCTTGCAACAAGGCGAGCGTTGATCGATGTACAGAAAGGAGAACTTACCATAAGGGTCGACGATCAACAAGTTAAGTTCAATGTTCTCAATGCGTTGAAATACCTAGGTGATATGGAAAATTGTCAATATGTAGGAGAATTGCAGGAAGAACATTGGCACGAGTCTCAAGAAGAAGCGGAGGAAAAGGATTTTGGGATTGGCGCAATGTGGGAGGAAAATTGCGCTGCAATACAAACTGAGTCAGATTTTGAAACAATCAAGTTATCTGAACGAACAATGCAACGTACTAAGCCATCTTTAGAAGAACCACCCATGTTAGAGTTGAAGGCGTTACCAGTACACCTCAAATATGTTTATTTAGGATGCAATAACACTTTACCGGTTATAATCTCTGCCTCACCGAGCAAAGAAAATGAGGAAGTAATTATTTAGATCCTTAAGAACAACGCAAAAGCCTTGGGATGGACGTTAGCAGACAAGGGACTAGTCCTTCGTATTGCATGCATAAGATTCGTCTTGAAGAAGGAAGAACAGGATCTATAGAGAGACAGCACCGTTTGAACCCTGCCATGAGGGAGGTTGTGAAGAAAGAGATAGTGAAGTGGCTTGATGCAAGTGTCATTTACCCCATATTTGATAGCAGCTGGGTAAGCCCAGTGCATTGCGTTCCCAAGAAAGGGGGTATGACAGTCATCACCAACAACAAAAATGAGTTAATTCCTACAAGGACAACCACCGCAATTAAATCTGGCCACAAAGAAGGATCACTTTCCACTCCTGTTTATTGATCAAATGTTAGATCGTCTTACGGGGAATGAATTCTTTTGCTTTTTTTACGACTATTCAGGGTATAACCAAATACGATTACGTTGGAAGATTAGGATAAAACAACTTTCACGTGCCCATTCGGCACATTTGCATTCCATCGCATGCCATTTGGACTCTGTAATGCACCAGGTACCTTCCAAAGGTGTACGATGGCCATATTTTTAGATTTCTTGGAGGAATCAGTTGAGGTGTTTATGGATGACTTTTTAGTTTTTGGCAACACCTATGATTCATGTTTATCAAATCTGGAAAGAGTGTTGAAGAGATACATTGAAACAAATCTTGTTTTGAACTGGGAGAAATGCCATTTCATGGTTGAAGAAGGAATCGTGCTAGGTCACAGGATATCAAAGGCAGGATTGGAAGTTGATCAAGCAAAAATTGACTCAATATCCAGGTTACCACCACCAGTCAATGTGAAAACACTTAGGAGTTTTCTGGGACATGTAGGGTTCTATCGAAGATTCATTCGCACTTTTCTCAGATTGCAAGACCCCTAAGTGCGCTCCTCGAGATTGATCGCGAATATGATTTCAATAACGCATGTGTCGAAGCATTCCACACGCTGAAAAATGCGCTCATCACCGCACCTATTCTGATTGCGCTGGATTGGACGCAACCGTTTCTGTTGATGTGTGACGCGTGTGGATATGCAGTGGGCGCAGTCTTGAGTCAGCGCAAAGACAAGATTTTGCATCCTATCTATTATGCCAGCAAGACGTTGAATGATTCACAGGAAAATTATACAACCACATAGAAAGAAATGCTCGCAGTGGTGTTTGCACTGGAGAAATTTCGACAGTATTTAATTGGATCAAATGTAGTGGTGTATACTGATCATTCTGCGATCAAATACCTTATGACGAAGAAGGATGCGAAACCAAGACTGATAAGGTGGGTACTACTCCTGCAAGAATTTGACCTAGAGATTAAAGATCAGAAGGGCACTGAGAACCAAGTCGCAGATCATTTATCACGGTTAGAAAATTGCGAGGTTTAGAAGAAAGAGAAAGAAATTGAAGAAAGGTTCCCTGACGAGCAACTTATGTCGGTATGCATTAATGTTCCATGGTATGCGGACATTGTAAACTTTATAGTTTGTGGCCAAGTACTAGAAGACTACTCATACCAGCAGAAGAAGAAGCTGAGACACGAAGTCAAATTTTATTTCTGGGATGATCCCTTCTTGTATCGACTTGGACCTGATCATATTTTGTGTCAATACGTTCCTGAGCATGAAACTAAGCACATTTTTGAACTTTGTCATGAGTCCCCTTATGGAGGACATTTTGGGGGGCAGCAGACTGCCGCAAAAGTCCTACAGAGTGGCTATTTTTGGCCAACACTATTTAAGGACGCCCATGCTCATGTTGTGCAATGCGACAGATGCCAGAGAACAGGGAACATGTCCAGAAGGGATGAAATGGCTCTGACTTCGATCTTGGAAATTGAATTGTTTAATGTATGGGGAATCGACTTTATGGGCCCATTTTTGCCTTCAGAAGGTCATCAATATATTCTAGTTGCGGTTGATTATGTATCAAAGTGGGTTAAGGCCATCGCATGCACTAAAAACGATGTGACCACGGTGGCGAAGTTCTCAAGAAAAATATCTTCACACAATATGGAGCGCCTTGTGCCTTAATCAACGATGAAGGCTCATATTTCATCAACCGCATCATCACCAACCTGTTGACCAAATTTAATATCAGCCATAGAGTTGCAACCGCATATCACCCACAAACCAATGGGTAGGCAAAAATTTCTAACAGAGAGATCAAGACTATCTTGAAGAAGGTAGTCAATACCTTTAGGAAGGATTGGTCACCCAAGCTTGATAAAGCATTATGGGTATACAAGACTGCCTTCAAAACTCCAATCGGCATGTCCCCTATGCTCTGGTCTTTGAAAAATCTTGTCATCTGCCTCTCGAGTTGGAACACAAAGCAATGTGGGCAAGTAAAAAGTTGAACTTTGATCTATCAAACGCGGGGGAAGTCCGAAAGTTGCAGTTGAATGAGCTGGTCGAGTGGCGAATGAATGCCTACGAAAATGCCAAGCTTTATAAAGAGCGAACCAAGAAGTGGCATGACGACCGCATAAGCAAACAAACGTTCTTCGAGGGTCAACAAGTACTTTTATTTAACGCACGTTTGCAATTGTTTCCAAGAAAGTTAAAGTCTCGCTGGTTTGGGCCATTCCCCATCAAGACTATTTTTCCCCATGGCGCAGTGGAGGTAACAACTGAAGATGGAAGCAGCGCATTCAAAGTCAATGGTCAAAGAATTAAGCCCTACTATGGGGGCAATATGGAATGACGTATGGAGACCATCGACTTAGGCAAGCAGGATTGACCGCTTGCGGGGACGCTATTGCGGTAACTCTAAAAACTTTTTTCAAACAGCATCCCTACATCTATGTTAAAATGCTTTCTTTATAGCTTTCCTTTACTGTTTTTTGCATTGTGTTATTTACTGCTTTCTAAAATTAGCATTTACTGCTTTATGAATTTTCGTGCAATTTAATTCAATTGCGTTATTTCCATCCCTTGTTCAATTTACTTACTTTTCTGCATTAGTTGCGTTGCTCTTAATCTCTGTGAATGACTGACTAAAAGAAAATGAACACCGCAAAGTCTTCGCGACTTGCGTTGTTGATGAGAAATAAAAAAAAGTAAAATAATAATAATAATAAACTTTAATAAACATCCAGTGTGCATTGCGATGATGGGTGCATCTTGTGCTAACAAGATACACTTTTTATCCATCTTACACAAATGCATTGTGCTGAGGGGTGTGTTGCGCGCGTATGTATTCTGCGCCCGTCCGTAGCGAAAACGCACTATGTCGAGGTTATGTTGCATAGTAGAAATACCGTGCGCCGTCCTCCAGAAATGCGCTGAGTTGAGGGGTGTGTTACGCTAATGCATGCGTTGTTGCCCGTCCTCTGCAATTATGCATTTGCCGTAACGGATGCATTGCGTTAATCTTTAACCTTGCGCCCGTCCGAATAAAATACAAAGGATAAATTCATTTCATTATTCTTATGTATAGAAGCTATACCTTGATTTTTTTTGTACATGCTTAAATTTTGTGTTGCGATAATTGTAATTGTTTATATACTTAGTTAATTTTAATACAACCGAGTAACTATTCTTTCCATATGCGTTAGCCTCTTTACTTATCATACTTTGTCAATTATTGCGATATTCCTTGTCTTTAATTTTGTGTTATTAATTGCGCTGCCATGATGAATAGTATGCATACCCTTAGCAATATTTCTTATACTTTGCACTTTCTGACTAACACTTAGATAATTCATAGCAATAGCATTGCTTTACCTTTTCTATTTCAAAACTATGCTCAAACCTTCTTTTCAAAATTTTGACTAAGTGCTTTGTCTTTTCTGTCCAAAACGACGCAATGAGGACCTTGCGCATCTCTAAATTTGGGGGTGGGGAAGGTCTGAGCAACATCCTAAGTTTTGTCTGAGCAACATCTCTAAATTTTGACTAAGTGTTTTGTCTTTTCTATGGTAAAATTCTAGTAAGAATAATTTTATGTGATTACTTGTTTGGCTAATTTCTCATTTTCAGCAATGCTTTTCATTTCACGGCCTCTTTGTTAAACGTGACTGATGTATATGTCTTTTATGTTCAAAGGTTAGTCACTCACTGGGCTTCTAGCTCACCCTGTTTAAATGTTTTCTCCACAGGTAGCGGTCACTCCCTAGAAGATGACTATGTTGTTGCTCTCTGCCACTCAAGACCAAAATGTTAGAAGTCCAAGGGAGGGTTTTGTAATAAGTAGTACACATGTATTATGTCTTGTAGGGACTAGTTGAGTGTGTTGGGCTTTCTGCTTATGTAAAGTGTATAAGTTGTATTATTGAGGAGTAATGTAGAACTCTGTTAATGATTGTCATTTGTTCCTTATTGATGATTTAGTATATTTATATATATGCCTTTAAAGGTTCTAAGCCAGGCTAAGCAGGTTAGTAGACAGTAAGTACCAGCAAGAGGGTTGGTAACTGTTGCGGTCACTCCTCCTTGCAGGTTTCGAGGGTAATCTGGGAAGGAGTGTGGCAGTATGTGTGCCATCAAAGATCAGACTGGTGTTCTTATTACCAAGGTAAAGATGGCTGCTAATAAGATGTTTCCTCTTAAATTTACATATGGTCAAATCTCTTATTTTAGCAGCATGTTGAAGGATCCATCATGGCTTTGGCATTTTTGATATGGTCACTTGAATTTTGGATCACTATCGTATTTACGCAAAAATCATATGGTGAGAGGCATTCAAAATATCAACCATGAGACAGATATTTGTGAAGTGTGTATACTTGCAAAACATCACCGAGATCTGTTTCCAACTAGTAAAGCTTAGAGAGCCTCCAAATCTTTTGAGTTGATTCATACAGATTTGTGTGGTCCCATGCATACAATATCAAATGGAGGTATCGATATTTCATAACCTTCATTGATGATTTCAATAGAAAGTTATGGATTTATCTTTTGAAAGAAAAAAGTGAAGCATTTGAATGTTTTAAATCTTTCAAAGCTTTAGTTGAGAATCAAAGTGGCCATACGACAAAAACTTTGAGATCTGACCGTGTTGGAGAATATATAGTTTTTGATAAATTTTTCAAGGAACAAGGTGTTGGGGTTGATGTCCTAAATCTCGTAGGGTTCTATAATTTATAAATACTTTTATGAACAAACATTATGTGATTTATAATATATGATATTTTATTCACTTTTGTCATGAAATATATGATATTTTTTTTGCATTAACCACAAACCAATAAAATAAGATGCATGGTTATCGTTGTAACTTAAACATGTATGTGGAGACATACAAGTGGATCGTGTTTAAGTGATAACCTAAATGGTCTGTAGTATATAGATAAGGCTGGATACCTTATCCTGATGACACTACAAGTATGACCCGCTATATAGGTGTTACAAATATTTTAAAGTGCTACAAATGATCTGATCCTGATCTTTCATGTATTAGACATGCGAGCAGGGATATTCTATACAAAGAAGTTTGTATAAGACTGGACCACGAAATGTTTAGTCTCATTATATAACGTCGTTTATAATTGAGACTTTCATTTCACTAGGATGACCATAGGCAACATGATCTTAATCTTAAGTGAGTTATGAACTTCTGCCTATGAGGGCAATCCTCTGATTTGCATGGGTGAGAGTGGACAAATCACTACCTCAACAAGCCTACCATTTTGGGGATTCGTTTGATTGGGAAGCTGGGAACTCAGCTACACAAGATGGAATTCACTCCTTCCCTGAAGCAGGGGTAAGTAGATAAATTACTCCCTTAAACGCTGATTCCGAGTCTTGAACAATGTGACACCACATCCACTCTTGGCCCGAGAGGGGTTTAGTCATAGTGAGACTATGATCTATTGTTCATTAGAGGGACCAGTGGTACTTAAAGAGTTAAATATAACTATAGGGGCAAAACAGTAATTTGGTCTAGCTATACTTACGAGCAATTTGTGAAGGGTCATCGTACTGTTGATTGGTTATATCCAGTGGACACAAAAATATATCTGTAGTGCAAAGAGTGTAACTATCGATCTTTAGTGGAGTGTCCGACAGTTAACGAATGGTGGATAATGTGTTTAAAGAGTTTAATCAGTTATTCATGTACCATTGGAGCTTCAAGCTACAAGTCCATAAGGTCTCCTTGGTATCTCAATGGATTTAAGTTGAGAATCAGTTTTTAGGTTAATTTGAAATATTCAAATTAATAAGAGGGAATTTGATTATATATGATACAATTAAATTAATTAAATCAATTAAATTATATATGATATAATTAATATAATGTATTTGATACAGTATTATTTGATTGGAGGAACTAATATAAATATGATTTATATTAAATGTCATAAAAGAGAAAAAGAACTATGGTTTATATATTGTGTATGATGCAATATTAAAACTATAGATTATAAATATAATATGATAAGTTAGTTATCATATTTATTTATATTTATTAATTATTTGATAATTAACACCTCTTTCTCCATAACCACCTTTAGTGGGTAGTTATTTAGTTTTATGGCAAGTTTGTGATAAAAATGAAATTTGATTTCAAATCTCGTGTGACAGATGTGATTAGTAATCGAGTAAGAAACTCTTACTGTACGATTATTTGAGAGACTAAACAATCAAGCAAATAGTCTATGCGATAGACTTTGTCGTCTACACAACAATGTTGTTCTCATCTCGATTGTCTTCCTCATACACACCAAACCTTCCCTTTAACCAAAATAAGCCAGAGCCCATCACTCCTAGATTCTCACACCGAGGATACTAAGGTAACCTAGTGGTAGTGTTGGGTCACTGCTTGTTGCTGTTCGACGGTGTTCGTGTTGTTCGATACGTTCGTGAACGATTGAGGGATTATCTTGAAGAATGGTTCTTCAAAGGTATAATCTATCAACCTTTGTTTTTATTTTGAAAGTATGCTGTAATTTAAGTTTTGTGCATAATTTGTTTTGTATGACTCTAGATGTATGAGTTCATTCACAATGGGATTTAGACGATCCGTTTTCACTCAAAGGTTCTTTATAAACGGAGTTCCTTCAATTTGTATTAGAGCCAGGTTGTGTTCTGATTTCCAAATTCTGTTGCTGTATTAAATTTCGTTTACAGTTTTGGTGGGTTTTAAGTTTATGCAATGCGTTTAAGTGTTAAATATTTGTGGATGTTGTTGATGGATGTTTCAGGATAATTGTCTTTGTTTATGCTTTCAGTTTACTTTTACAAAAGTTAATTGTAAGGGCCCCTGCATTTTTGGGCATAATAACTTGCAATCGAGTATGTATTCATTTGTGTTTTTGAGTCGTTCGTGAAGAAGCTTCAGATGCAAAAAGTTGTTGTTCGCTTCTATGGAGAAGACGAAACGATGGTTACATCATGTAGCTCAAGCTAGACGATCATTTAGATTATGCTATGCGATCGTGTAGAAATGTTCTACTCGATCGTGTAGTATTTGCTAAACGATCACATAGCTAATGCTACATGATCATGTAAAGAGTTTACTCGATCGTGTTGCGTTGGCTACATGATCACATAGATGCTTGAGGGTAAACGGTCGCATAGTATTTGATATTCAGTGTAAAGCATGCGCGCTAAACGATCGTGTAGGCTATCATGCTCATCACATAGTCATTAGCTACACGATCGCATGGCATACGTTACCCCAAGCGCGCTGCATGATCATGTGGACTTTTATGCTCATCGCATATTCCTAAGCCATGCGATCATTGCTACATGATTGTTTATACTCAACGTGCATTACTTGACGATGAAAGGATTTGCTACACGATCAAGTGACGAGGCTTCCAGATGGGCGGTTCATGACCCGGTTCACCTGTACGAACTGGTTTACTCCAACTTTTGTAATAGTTTAGCATTTCTTTTTGTTTTTTAGTCAAATTATCCCGGTCCATCAACTTTTATTAAATGTGCATGTGATGTATGTTTAGATTATATGCCATAATAAATGTCATATAGTTTTAAAACCCACCATAGGTTATGCATTTTTTCATGCATTATCTTTATATTATAAGTGTTATAATATATTAGTTTGCATGATTAAATTACTTAAAGCATGCTCATGCATCATATAATATAAGAGTTATAATATATGCATGCATTAAAGCATATCCATGCATCATTTATATTATAACACTTAGGTTTATTTATAAAAGTTATAAATACCTTGTGAATGTCTAGCTAGTAATGTGAAAGGTTTTAATTGTTTCATTATTTATAAGAGTTATAATTAATGAAATTAGAATTAAAATCAATAATGAAGAGTTGCATGCAAACCTTAGGCTTTAATCATGTTTTAAAAGAGTTTTAAAATTTGATTGAGATAGACCTAAGATCACGTTTCTAATAGGATTAGAAACCTAAGTTTAATCTTTTAATTCGATTTAATAGGATTAAATTGACTAATAAAATATTAAATGTGTAACAAATGTATCTATAAGGGGCCTTTTGGCTAAGGCTGGTTCTGTCTAGGCTGGGGTACTTAAGTCAATGGAAACGTCGTACCACTACCTGGGAACCTACCTGGAAAGATGAATCAGATAGATTTGTTACATGTATGCAAATTTGATGATAGTCTGTTAAAGTGTTTAATAAGACTTGAATCAAACTTGTTTAATCATCAAAAGCAAGTGTTGTTTTTGAGCAAATTAAACAAACCACTTAGTTAAAATCAGTAGCCGAATTTTCTAAGTTAATGAATCCCTAGGTAGAACATTCAGTGGGAGGTAATTGGGGTATATGATACTTCACTTTACCAATACACGTTTCTCCCTAAAAAGTTCACACCGTAAGATCTATCCTCGACCTCAAGGTACCTTGGGAGTGTCCCCCTACGCGTGGCATTTGGGTAGGTCAATAACAAGGTGAATGGAGAGAATGTTCATAGTAAGTGGGAGCGAAATGTGTGACAACATATCCCTTGGTCTCTCTCATTAGGTTGGATAAAGTTTTAGTGCATCGCCTCGTGTGTGAAACCCGGATTTCCATTTTTCCTACTTAAGTAGGTGATTAAGGGATTAACTAGGAGAAAGTTAAATCCTATGTTGAAGAAAAGGGAAATTTCTAAGTGTTGAATAGATTTTTCTTGAGTAGTTTTGAGTTAAGCTTAAATCCTTGAAAATTGACTAAGTGTTGGACTAGGCATTGTTATGTGAGTAGCTTTGAGTTAAGTTTAAATCCCTGAAAATTGACTAAGTGTTGGACTAGGCATTGGTATGTGAGTAGCTTTGAGTTAAGCTTAAATCCCTGAAAAATTGACTAAGTGTTGGACTAGGCATTGCTATGCATTGGCCACAAGATCTTGGAAAGAGTACTTGGGCAAAGGGAAAATTTGGAAATTTGGCAAAGTATAGAATGTTATGTGGGATGTGTTGGAAGGAGGGAAAATTTGGAAATTTGGCTAAGTATAGAATGTTGTATTGATGCGTTGGAAGGGACTAATGCATTGGAAGAAGTTGTGTTGATACGTTGGAAGGGACCAATGCGTTGGAAGAAGTTGTGTTGATACGTTGGAAGGGTTGTCGGTGATGGCATGCGGTTGAAGGAAGGAAAATGGAAGTGATGCGTTGAACATCAAGAGTTTGTGGACGCATATGAAGGATGAACTCATGGAGGATGTCATCTGGACATGTGGCTTGTTAGGAAGAATTCTTAAGCCTTAAGTAAAAGAGGTGGCAGCATAAGAAGACATACAAAGTTAAGGGCCATGCATTGGTGAAAGGAGAAGAAGACACATTGGGTTGTGCTGATGCAAAAATTGCGTTGATGGTGTAAGGAAGAGACACTTGGTCATGTGGCCAAGTAGGAGGTGTCGGCCATGGAGCAATCTTGGACGCCTATAAATAGGACCAAAGACTTTATTCTTCAGATCAAAACTCAAAATACATTTAAGAAGAGTGGGAAAGTTGAGGAAACCTTGTGTTAGAGCAAAATCCATGCGTTGGATATAGAAGTTCAAAGAGGACGCATTGGACAGTGAGGTCTGGAAAGTAGCATCAATTTGGACGAGGAGTTCTCCCAGAATACTCATGCGTTTGATGCGATTTTAAAGCCATATGAAAGCTAAAAGAGTATATTTTTCATGGTGGGGCTGCCGGAGAAGAAGCTATAAGGAATCAGGCTGGAAGCTGAGAAAAATACATAAGGGTCAGGCTGTCGAGTAAGCTGGTCCAGTCTTAATGTTTTGATGATTCCGGCCAAACCACGAGAATTTATGAGCTAAGGATTTATAGTAATATTCCTGAGACATTTTAGAGCATATTTGTAGAAGGAAGTATCTCTAGATAAAGCCTACAACTATGAATAATCTGAGCTTTAATTTGAATCTAGATTTTAGGGTTCAAAAGGGAGCCCGAGGTGACAAAGGAACTTCTAGAGAGAAAGGTTCCTAAACGATCAAGGTGAGTGACTAAAATATTTAAAATGTTTTAAGAAACCATGTGCTAAAGAAAGATCTTTCAGATAAAGACATATTTTCTAAGTTTTATTAAAGAAAGTCATTTTATGACTAGTTTTACTTGAAACTCGATACCGAAGGACATTTAAGAAGGTATCTGAGTAGCTCAATACTGAAGGACACAGTTGAGAAGGTATCTGAGCAAAATTACCCAAGTGTGGGGTAGTTCTTTTGATAAAAATCAGTTTTCTGATCACTCACTGGGCTTTATAGCTCATGCTTTCCAAATGTTTTTCCTTTTCCCAGGTAGAGAAAGGTGAGAAGATCCAGGGTGCTTCTAAGGTCAAGGTCTGCCACGTGCCATAGTTACACTTCCAGAGGGTTTTACAGTTGTTGTTGTAAATTTTGTTGTTAAGTCCTTGAATTGTATAAACGTTACATTGTTGTAATATAAGATGGGCCTACTTAATCAGTTGGTTGTTAAATTTGTACATTGGTATTAGAGTTATTTTTGCAAGAGTTATTAGGCAGTAAGTGTCAGCCAAAGGGTTGATAACTACTGCGGTCACGCCCTTCCTCAAGGCTTGGAGGGTGGTCTGGGGCGGGGTGTGACATCGTGGCACCCTAGGAGTGTCCCCATAAAGGATGGTTGTTTTGCACAACTCTTTATCTGATCTCCAGAAATGGATAGGGTTGCTTTAATCTCTTGTCCTAATCGGCTTTTCCCTACGATTTGCTTATTAGGGCGGGACTCTCGGGCCTAAAATGAAGGATTACACTTACATAGAATTGTTAAGGATGTTAACAAATTCTGGACCGAATGGTGACTATTAGATTCAGTTACAAGGAGTTGTTTCTATCTAATGGTTAAGATTGTCTCATTCTAGTGAAAGGGGCACTTGATCACCCTACGGTGACTTTTGTCCTGCCTCACTAGAGCATCATTACAAAATTGATGTCACTTAGGGTACAATAGAACTATTTTGTTAGATCTTAATTGGTGTTAAAAGTGGTTTAATGCAAATAGACTCATTAAGTTTGTTATTTTTTCAACAATTTTTAAATTATGGCAACCGCTACTCTTGCATTACTTGCCGTTGATAAATTAACTGGCGAGAATTATGCTAGTTGGAAAAACACGATAAATACGATTTTGATCATTGATGACCTGAGGTTCGTCTTTATGGAGGAGTGTCCTCTTATTCCACCTTCTAACGCTGCTCGAAACATTCGAGAGGCGTACAAGCGCTGGACACGAGCGGATGAAAAGGCCTGTCTCTTATACACATCTAGATGTGTATAAGAGACAGCCTTCTAACGCTGCTCGAAACATTCGAGAGGCGTACAAGCGCTGGACACGAGCGGATGAAAAGGCTCGAGCGTATATCTTAGCCAGCCGTAAAGATGTTTTGGTCAAGGAGCATAAGCCCATGATCACTGCACATAAGATCATGGATTACTTGAGAAGAATGTTTGGACAACCGTCCATGCAGCTCAGGTACGACACTCTTAAGTACATCTTTAACTCATGGATGAAGGAGGGAACATCTGTTCGGTAACATGTTCTCAATATGATGGTCCACTTCAATGTGGTAGAGATGAACGAGTCGAGCATCGATGAGGCCAGCAGGTTAGCGTAATTCTGGAGTCGTTACTAGAAAGCTTCCTTCACTTCATAAGCAATGCTGTTCTGAACAGGGTTGATTACATCCTTAAACTCTACTCAATGAGTTGCATACTTTCCAATCTTTGTTGAAAGTAAGGAAAAAAAGGTTGGTGAGGCAAATGTTGCTTCATCTTCTAAAAAGTTCCATACATGTTCGACCTCTGGAACTAAGTCTGCACCCTCTTCTGGCACCAGTAAGTGGAAGAAAAAGAAGGGTCGTAAGGGGAAGGCGCCTGCTAACCCACAACCTGCTGCTCCACGAGGTAGGCAACCAGTAAGGGTTGATAAGGGAAAGTGTTTCCATTATAACTAGGATGGGCACTGGAAACGAAATTGCCCACGTTATTTGGCTGAGAAGAAGAAGGCCAAATAATGTAAATACGATTTACTGGTTTTGGAAACTTGTATAGTAGAGAATGATGATTCTGCCTGGATTATTGGCTCTAGGGCCACTAACCATGTTTGCTCTTTATGTCAGGGAATTAGCTCCTGACGGCAGCTTGGTGCTGGTGAGATGACGACGCGAGCTGGAACTAGGCACGCTGTCTCAGCTGTAGCAGTGGGAGGTCTCTGTTTGACTTTATAGAATAGGTTTATCATTCTGAATGATGTTTATGTAGTTCCCGAGTTAAAGATGAACTTAATTTTTGTAAAGTTTTTGCTCGAATGTAATTATACACTTAATTTTTTTGGTAAATAAAGTGTTTATTTCGAAAAATGATGTTTATATATGTTCGACTTAACTGGAAAATAATTTGTATGTGCTAAGGCCGTTAGCAACAAATTCCCTCAATAACATAGAGATGTTTAAAATTGTCGTAACTCAAAACAAACGACTTAAAATTTCTCCTAAAGAAAATGCCCAACTTTGGGACCTATGTTTAGGGCACATTAATCTTAATAATATTGAGTGGTTGGTGAAGAATGGACTTCTAAGCCAGTTAGAAGAAAATTCTTTACCTGTGTGCAAGTCATGCCTTGAAGTCAAAATGACTAAAAGGCCTTTTACTGGAAAAGGTTATAGGGCCAAAGAGTCTCTAAAGCTAGTGCATTTAGACCTTTGTGGTCCGATGAATGTACGACCTAGGGGAGGCTATGAATATTTCATCACTTTTACTGATGATTATTCAAGGTATGGATACGTTGATTTATTGCAATATAAGTCTGAGTCCTTTGAAAAGTTCAAAGAGTTTAAGGCTGAAGTTGAAAATGCATTAAGTAAAACAATTAAAACACTTTGATCTAATCGAGGTGGAAATTTTTTGGATTCTGAGTTCCAGAATTATATGATCGAACATAGAATACTTTCCCAACTCTCAGTACTTGGTACACCTTAGTAGAATGGTGTATCAGAGAGGAGAAATTGAACCCTATTGGACATGGTTCGGTTGATGATGGGTTATGCTTCCTTACCTGACTTGTTTTGGGGTTTTGTAGTAGAGACTGCAGCTTATATCCTGAGCTACGTTCCTTCCAAGAGTGTTGCCAGAATACCTTTGGAGTTGTGGAATGGTCGTTAAGTTACTTTACATCATTTTTGCATCTGGGGTTGCCTAGTATATGTGCTTGAGGCTAATCCTAAGAATTTGGCACGTTCGAGGGTATGCCTATTTGTAGGCTACCCGAAAGAGACACGAGGGGGTATTTTTATGATCCTAAAGAAAACAAAGTGTATGTGTCGACAAATGCTACTTTTCTTGAGGAGGATCATATAAGGGAGCACAGACCTATAAGAAAAATTGTGTTGAATGAGCTTTCCAAAGAAACTACTGAATCTTCAACAAGAGTTGCTGAAGTGCCTACTATCTCAACAAGTTATTGACGTAAGTTCATCTAGTAGGTCAAATCCACCTTAAGTGTTGAGGGAACCTTGACATAGTGGGAGGGTTGCGAACCCCTCTATTTTCCATATGGGTTTAACTGAAATCCTAGCTATGTTAACTGATAGCGAGGTTACGGATCTGTTGTTTTACAAGAAGGCAAAGGAGGATGTTGACAGAGATGAATGAGTTAAAGCCATGGATCTAGAAATAGAGTATATGTACTTCAATTTAGTTTGGGATCTTGTAGATCAACCTGATGGGGTTAAACCTATAGGTTGTAAATGGATCTACAAGAGCAAACGAGGTGCTGATGGGAAGTTGCAAACCTTTAAGGCTAGACTGGTGGTAAAGAGTTATACCTAGGTTAAGGGAGTCGACTATGAGGAGACTTTCTTGCTTATTGCCATGCTGAAGTCTATCTGCATCCTCCTGTCCATTGCCTCATATTATGACTATGAAATATGACAAATTAATGTCAAGACTGCTTTTCTGAATGGCAATCTTGAGGAGACCATTTATATGGTGCAACCCAAGGGGTTTATAGTCTAAGGTCAAGAGAAAAATGTTTGTAAGCTGAATCGGTCCATTAATGGACTGAAACAGACATCTTGATCTTGGAACATAAGGTTTGATAATGTGATCAAATCTTATGGGTTTGACCAAAATGTTGACGAGCCTTGTGTCTACAAGAAAATCATCAACAGTTCAGGAGTTTTCCTAGTGTTATATGTAAACGATATCCTACTCATTGAGAATGACGTAGGCTTACTGACTTCAGTTAAGAACTGGCTAGCGACCCAATTCCAAATGAAAGATTTGGGAGAGGCTTAGTTTGTTCTTGGGATTCATATCTTTTAGGATCGAAAGAACAAAATGCTAATACTGTCTCAGGAATCGACAAGGTATTGATCAAGTACTCGATGCAAAACTCCAAGTGGTTCTATGAAGAATTCTCATGCGAGTCATAAGCGTGACAAACACATTGAGTGGAAATACCATCTCATAAATTGTATGTTTTAGCATTTTTCAACATGAATTCCGTAACTTTAAAAATGCTCATTGCTGACAAATTAATTGGTGATAATTACATCACATGAAAAAACACAATCAATACAGTTCCGATCATCGATGACTTAAGTTTGTCCTGATGGAGGAATGTCTTTCAGCTCCAACTCAAAGTGTCTCTCGAAACATTCGGGAGGTATACGAACATTGGGTATGGAAAAATGAAAAGGCTCGAGTGTATATCTTGGCAAGCCTTTCTGAAATCTTGGCTAAGAAGCACGAGCCCATGCTCATTGCCAGTGAGATCATAGAGTTCTTGCGGGGAATTTTTGACCAACCATTTTCTTAGCTCAGGCATGACACTATTAAATTCATCTTCAATGCCCGTATGCAAGAGGGGGCCTCTGTTTGAGAACATGTTTTGAACATGATGGTCCACTTTAACGTGGCTGAGATGAATGAGTCTGTTATTATAAGGTTAATCAGGTTAGTTTCATCCTGGAAACTTTGCCTGAAAGTTTCCTACAGTTTTGCAGCAATGTTGTTATGAACAGAATTGACTACAACCTGACTACCTTACTCAACGAGCTACAAACTTTCCAATCATTTATGAAAGTTAAGGAACAGAAAGGTGAGATAAATGTTGCTTCGCCCTCTAAAAAGTTCTACAGAGGTCCGATCTCTGAAACTAAGTTGTGCCTTCCTTTTTCGGCACCAAAAAGTGGAAGAAGAAGAAGAAAGGTGGAAAGGGGAAAGCTAACCTACCAACTGCTGCTCAAAATGGCAAGATGGCCAAGGCTGCAAAGGGAATATGTTTCCATTTCAACCAAGAGGGACATTGGAAAAGGAATTGTCCTAAATACTTGGCGAAAAAGAAGAAGGCCAAGCAAGGTAAATGGGATTTACTTGTATTGGAAACTTATTTAATGGAGAATGATGATTCGACCTGGATAATTGATTCAAAAGCCACTAATAACATTTGTTCTTCATTTCAAAGAATTGATTTCTGGCGGTAGCTAGCACCTGGTGAGATGACGATGCATGTAGGAACTGGGCACATTGTCTCTGCAAGGGCAATAAGAGGACATTTGCTTACTTTACAGAAAAGTTATATTTTGTTGGAAAATGTATATGTAGTTCCTAACTTGAAAAAGAACTTAATTTCTGCAAAGTGTTTAATTGAACAAAATTATACTTGATCTTTTTCTGTAAATAAAGTGTTTATTTACAAAAATGGTATTAATATTTGTTATGCTAAGTTGTAAGACAATCTTTATGTGTTAAGACTGTAAGTGTTGTGTAGAATTAATGATACGATAGTGTGAGTATGCGATGATGTGTGTTATGCGATGGTTGTAAGGGTAACATTGCTTCCTTATTAATGATGCATGCTTTAATGGACTCAATTCATGCAATACTACTTCTAGATATGCGTTATTAATGGATGCTCTTGTAGTATGCTGTGCGTTGTCACAAGTTTCCTGGCATTGGAACCAAGTATAATTCCACCGCAAGTTTCTCGGTGTGATCCGAGATCAAACATAGGGACTTTTTGAGGTTATTGCGTTATGTTTATGATACATGCGACTAGATTTTTTAATTTAATAAAAGTATTTGTGTACAAGTATATAAAGTTGCGATAAAGTAAAGGAAAGCAGTAAAAATGCGATAATAAAATAAAATGCAGTAAACCTAAGCTAAGATGGCACAAGATACAGGCGGCGTGATACAAAATAATGAGGGCAAGACTGGCTGTGAAGATTATACACAGATCATGTGATGCGATGGCAAGTCTTAGGTACGAAGCAGAAAGAGAAAGATAATTAATATAAACATCGCAAGTTCCTTAATTGCGTTAAAGTCATAAGTACGGTTATGTTTTTCCCTTAGCGTACACCTTTCAGTGTTCAGCTGTGTTCCCACATGTCTGTGGTGAAACAGAGACGAACGTAATGAACGCAAGGTTGCTTCCATCTCTAGAAGTACTACTCGCTCTAGTTAACGCATTCTTCTGACCTTCTCTCGATAGATCATAATGACATCTTCACTTTTGCTCTCACAGGTGAAGATGCCATCTAGCTTGCCTTAGCTAAACACAATTATCTCTCTAACACAGATTAAGTACTCGTTTAATTCATATTGACTACCCGGGGATTAAGAACACTTCATAAAGAAAACGGTAAACGGAGAAACGAAAATAGATAGAGAAGTGGTAATGAAAACGATCAAGACATTCAACATATCTATTTAGCGTCTGATACATGGTGTGTGAATGAAGAGATAAAGAAGATGAGATACAATGATGAAAAGAGATAGAAAGAAATACAAACAAGCGTCAATGTCTCGACATCGATTTGGATGGAGATTTGCTTGCCGGAATGGATGGATTGTGTGGAAGGATGAGCTTCCCTCTCAGGCTTGCTCAACCGGTAGCAGGGATTTGAGTAAGAGCTTCGCAGCGGGGAGATCTGCAGGATTTCAACACCTGAGACTCACTCCGGCCTTGTACTCTGTTTTCTTCCCGGATTTCTTGAGTTTTAACAACTCCAGCATCAGCTTTTCTCAATATGAATAGCAGGCAATTAGCCTCGTATCAAGTAACTCTCTTTTTCTGTGAATTCTATGGGGTATTTATAGGTGAAGATCTTTGACCTTCGGCCTTATTGGTCCATACTTTTTTGTATAGAAATTTCACGCAAGATGGAGGGATATTATTCTTCTGTTATGCAATCAGACCGTCAATTTTGCTACAAACCATGTACACGTGGCACAATCCTCCACAATTTCGTTGCTCAGACCGCATCTTCGATCGAGTGTTCGCAGTGCCCGTGTTGTTTATTACCGTATGCGGTTGGAAAGTTAGGCTCTGGACTCGGACTATCGCTTTGCGCCGTCATTGCATTATCGTCTTTTCATGTGATTGAAGACGGCAACAATTGGCCTGTCAAGAGACGCATTGGTCAGCTTTGCTTGAAGCCTTAATTGCAAGGCGTGACTTGGTTTCCTGCAAACAGCAGTAGAAATCTCCTCTTCTTCCATCGCTTAAATGATGTTTAGTGCGGCTTGTCAATTGGAAATCTCAGAATTATTGTATTTCCTAAGCTAATTTTCATACAATTAGCCGGCATATTCTATTCTCTTTTTTGGCCGCAATATCTTAGGATAAGAACCCAGTAATAAAAAATTTTAAACTTGCTATTTCTACAAGTTATCAACCACCCGCCAAATTTAGCATATATGCTTGTCGCTCATAGCATATCTTCTACTAAGGCAATAAGCTCTAATTCCTATCCTATATTCTCGTGTCAATTGGTTGCTCCGAAATGTACACTTAGGCCCACATGTCTTGACTCCACAAATTTCTTCTTATCCTTGCTTAATTCATTAACAAAGCCTTACTTTATTCTTCTATACTAACAAAATTCTTCTCAAAGATGCTTTTCTAGTTTTTTTTTTTTTTTTTTTCAAATAGAATGTTTATCTCTTCTTGTCAAAACACTTGATATATCTACATACAGTGGTCAAAACTTTTGCGTCATTTACTAGAGACAGTTGGTCATGGTTACACTCTTCGTTTTGGCCTGTCCCCACGAGTGTCATGCGAACATCCAACTACGGTTGTGTGCCAATCTCAACTTTAACTCATGATATTCAGAGGAGTTGTGCCTTGCATTTATATATATATTTTTTATTTTTTTTATACTGCGTTGATCTTGGAAACCCACCTTCGTTTTGGCTTGCTCCTACAGGTGTCATACGAACATCCAACTACGAGCAGGCTCCTTTCACAACTAGACTCTTATCAGGTTGGGAACATTTTTTTCCTTGTCCTAACATTAGAGTTTTGCATAAAAAGATTTTTTTTTTTTTTAATACAGAAAATGAATGCATTTTCTTGATCTTATCTGCTCAGACCTTCCCTACCCCCAAATTTAAAGATGAGCAAGGTCCTCATTGCGTTGTTTGGATAGACTAGAAAAACATTCAGAAGAAAAATTTCGAAAAGAAGGTTTGAGCAGAACTTGAAAGATAAAGAGGTAAAGTACTGCTAAACTAGGAATTAACTAAGTGTTAGTCAGAATTTACAAAGTATGGAAAATTTTTCTAAGTATAAACATATATTACATTATAGCAATGCAATGAAGAACGCAAAAGTAAAAGATTCAGAACATTGCAAATATTGACAAAGGATGATAAGGAGAAAGACACAGGCAAAAATTAGAGTGAATATGTACTCATTGTATTGAATATTAACAAAGTATACAAATAATTACAAATTAATGCAATATAAAATTGTGTGCCTGTACAAGAATCAAAGAATTGATTAACTCATAAAAGAATAAATGAATTGAAAAGAATCCATAATGGTTGCATAGATGAAAGAAAAAATATGGGAGGATTATTGCTGAAGGGCTGGTGGGTCTGGAGGAGGATTTTGAGGTGGTGTTGGAGGAGCTTCTTCAAAATTTAAGTGCTGCCAGAGATGTGGAGGTACCATTGGACCATGAAGATATGCGTTGAGAAAGTTGAAGTACTCTTAATTACGCTCCGCAATCAGTCTCTAGTGCATATGGACCTTATAAATGCTGCGCTGCATGTTGATCAGTGCCTCTCTTGATGTGACAACACTGTGTTGAATATCATCAATCTGCTCCATTACCACTTCAAATCTTTGGTTGAAGAAGTTGTTGAGAGAAAAGTTGATGTTGTTGAGAGAAGAGGGATCTCATTTCTCCTAACTCAGCAGCCATGGAGGTGATGGAGGGTTGTGCCTGCGATGTCTTGCCAACATCGTTTTGGGGTTGGGCAGAGGTGCCTTCACCCAAATCGTGTGGGTCATCAACTTACGGCGGTGGAATGGGGGGTTACGGTAATGATGCTGTTGGTGAAGGTGGGGCTGCTAGGTAAACAAGTGAGGAGGTTGGGACAAGGAGGAGATTGGTAAAATGTTCGTGTAGTGGAGAAAAAGGTTGTGCGGGTGGGCTAGGAGGACTTGGAGGGCGAATCAATGCCTACGCCCATAGACAGGCACAGACTTGAAACGATCCACAGGAAGAAGTACTGCCCCCCAGATATGCCCCACCAAGGCTCTGATCTACCTTGCGATCAACTGCCCTACGTCAATAGAAATGCCACAAGCAATGCAATATGCAGCCATGACCCGATCCCTTGATACAGTTCTATCATGTGTTGTTGGGTCAACCGCTTCTCGACCAGGTAAACCTAGAGCCTTCCCTCTGAAAGTAAGGACTTGGCCTTTAGAGTGTGGATGCCTTTGAGCGAAATCGACCACTTCGTGCCCAGTTACATTAATATCCTCAGCGCGTCTTCCATCTATTGCTCCGTAGGATCATCAATAATTTTATTCCCTGGTGCATCAGGGTTGTCCTTCATTTGATATATTTCGTTGATGTCCCTTGCACTGAAGGATACTGTTTCTCCTTTAAAGGTCACCACATCCCTGTTTCCATGAAGACGCCCATGATAGAAGTCCCGCACCACCTGAGGCACAATGATGGATGGGCACTGGCAGAATATGTCCTACCCATGTTCCACAACCACGCTCGTGATCAGGTCAGGTAGTGGATTCAGCACAGGAAAGAAGCCCATCTCGATCAACATATCATCATTCTCCTTTTTCCTTGATGAACGCTTCCTGG
>NC_052349.1:93253580-93286208 GCF_009727055.1 Benincasa hispida | reverse complement strand
ACAATCATGCTCGTGATGAGGTCAGGTAGTGGTATCGGTGCAGGATAGAAGCCATCTCAATCATCATGTCATCATTCTCCTTTCTTTTTGATGAACGCTTCCTGACCGATACAGGCTCGCTACCATCCGCGATTGCCTTGCCTTTTTACTTAGCCAACGCAAGGTGGGCTGCTTGTCTTTGTTTCTTCTCCCACTCTTTGTGTTGTTCCTCCTTTTTGAGCTTTGCGAGTTCTTTGCCCTTTTTCTTCATTAAGCGCCGTATATTAGCTTTGCACTTTTTTTTTCCTTCTCTTCCAATAATGTCCTCTCTTCTTCCTCCTTTTTCTTTCTCTCTTCTTCTTCTTCTTTTTGTTCTTCCCTCGCAAATTCTTCTTTAAATTTCTCAGAGGCCAGCAACAGACGCTGTTCCTCTTTGCGCCTCCGTATCCCTTCAAGTCTTGCAAGCTCATTATTGCTTCACATTTCTTCGAACTCTAATCTTCTTCTTCTATTTCCTTTTGCGATGATGAGCTTTCCCCTCTCCATCTTTTCTTGCTTCTCCTCATCTTCTTTTCTTTTTCTTTCTTTTTCTTCCTCTGCGATAATTAATCTTTGTGGTTCAATAGTGGACCCTTGCAGCGCATTCTCCCTGTGATGCCGCATCAGGGGGGTTTCTTCTGTTTCTTCTCCTTCATTGGCTGCAACCATTTGCGTTGTTTCGGGTTGCGTCGAATCCATCAACTGTGCCATTTCCCCCTATTCTCCCTCACGGAGGTTGATTCTCCATCCTTCTGTGGGTTCGCAGCCCTATGCTTTTCTTCTTCTGCTCTTTTTAGGCACCTTCTTCACGCCGGCGCATTTTCTTTTCTTCATTCTCCTTCTTCTTTCTTTACTTCTTGGCCTCCTCATCTTCATCATCATCCTTTTTCTCTTTGTTCTTTCTCTCCTTGCGATGATGGGAAGATTCAGCCTCTCATACCTTCCTTCCTTTGTTTTTCTTCTTCTTTTTTTTCTTCTCTGTCACTTCTGGTTGTGCCTCTTCTATAACCTCCTCCATCGCAACGTCAGGGGCCTCCAACGCAATTTTAGCCTTCTTGGCCTCCTCCACTGCAATCTCTTCCTTCGTAATTCTGGGAGTTCCGTCATAGGCTTCTACGTTGACAGTCACCTCGAGACTCTCTGGGGCCTTCCGGTTTCTTCTTCAGTCCACTACCTTCTTCTCCACCATTCTTTCCGTCACTGCCACCTCCTCCTCCTCCGTAGACAGTGGTTGATTTACAACCCCTGCCTCGGGTAGTCCACCTCCTAACTCCAGGTTACTTAGAATGTTGCGAAACACCTCCGTATCATCGCGTCTCTTCCTTTCACTCTTAGTGGAGACGGCAGGTGTTGGAACAAGCATGCTTTCAGTGCTTCCTCCCCTTTTGAACAGAGGAGGTCTAACGACCAGGGGGTTTCTTCGGGCTCTCCCAGTGAGTCTGGGGACAGTGTAGGCTTGGGCGGCGAGTCTCCGACTGGCAGCCAGAATGCTGCCTCTCGCATGGTGACTTCGTCAGAGGTAGGGGTGGATGGTGAAGCAGAGTGGTTGGAAGTTTGGTTAGCCATGGAAGCTAGCTCGGAAGAACTGGTAAAATGCTGGGATACTGGGGAAGAAGGAAGTCTCTATGCTTTGGTGCTAGGGTTTCTGATGGCAAAGATGAGGTAATGTTTCCAAAATAAAGTAAGGATCCTATTTATAGGTTGGGCCGTAGTGGGCCCAACGATTTTTGCGGTGACAGGCCTGGAGACACTCAAAAGGCGCATCGTTCGACTTCCCTCATTTATGGGATTTCAGAAAAAAAAATGTCCTTTTGTCTGCCGAATCATCATTACTTTGAAATACGAAATGATTGGACTTCCCCACATTACAAAAAGAATTTTCTTTAATATTTTATTCGAATGGTCGCAAGATAAAGATTAACGCAATGTGCTCACCAACGTAAATGCATCTTCGCAAAGGACGGACGACAATGCATACATCCCCGTAACACACCCCTTAACCAAACATATTTTTGGAGGATACCTCAACATAGTGAATTTAGCTAAGGCCGGGTAAAGGGCATATACGAACGCAACGCACCCCTCAGCTCAATACAGTTGAGTTGGGTGAACGCAAAGCGTATCTTATTGGTTCAAGATGCATCCATTATTGCCTTGCATACTTGTTGTTGATTATATGGTTTTATTTTTATTTATTATTATTTTCTTCATCAACGCAAGTGCTATGACTTGCGGCAATAAATTTTTCTTTATTACTCAATCATTCACCATTTAAATCTCAACGCATTAATTATAGAAAAGCTTAATTAAAGACTATATGGAAATAAATGCCAAGGGAATAAATGAAGAATTAAATTCATAAAGCCAATAACGAATTAAATAAGCAAGTGAAGACAAAATTCAAGAATTCAAAGAGACAGGAATTTAAGAAAGCATTAAACATAGTGGTGAGATATGGACCGACAGATGCGTTTCTTGAATGAGCGTAGTCCACATCTCCACAGGCGTTCCTACTTGCCTGCCCAATGTCCTAGGGACATTGCTCCTTTTCTGTAGATCCCGTGGCTTGTGAATTGCTGGGCAACGTTCCTGGTGCTCTGCTTCTCAACTCAGAAGCCAGCTGGCCCACCTGGATCTCCAAATTTCTAATTGAAGACACCTGTGCTTGCATCACTACGTTGTTTTTATCCATATATTGCTTCAGCAGGGTCTCCAAAGAGCTTTCAGAAGTGTTAGAAGATGAGGGCTGCTGGTGATGCGACTGTCTCGGTTGCCTTTGACTTGAATTTTGGTGAAGAGGGGGATTCCCTCGTCCGCCACCTTGATGGTTGAGTGGCCCCCTTTGGTTGGGATTTCCTCCCCAACCGAAGTTAGGATGGCTCCTCCAGCCAGGATTATAGGTGTTGCTGAAGGGGTTGTTCTGGATGGCGCATACTTGCTGGATGTTCGATGGGCACACTTCAGCTCCATGAGCCCCTCCACAATTGACATAACTTAATGCGGCCATTTGAGCCGGCGCAGCAGGTTGCGCTGATTGTTGAGAGATGGCTCCTTGATTAATTGCCATCGATTGTCGGATGGAAGTCACTGCGGCCATCTATGCGGCCAATGTTGGTCATTGTCTCCGCAGGACAACTGACTTTTATTCTTTTCTATGACGCTAGACCTCCATATCCAGTCGTCAATCCAATCATCCATATTCGTGATATGCGAGCAGATTAAACTTAGCCTCTGTAATGTTTTTACATAAACCTTCTACCGTGGAGGTGTTAGCAACACACCGCGTGATCTGTTCAGGCCGTTATAAAAAGTTTCCAATCAATCAACTCGAATCTCATATGGCAGCATTTTCACCAATTCTTCTAATAGCACCAGGCGGTGCTCAGGGCTCATTCTGCCTTCTGTCGAGATCAGCTCCTTCCGCCACCCATTGCGTGATGGCCTGGCTAAAGAACTTCTTTCAATAAATCGCTCCACTAGTTGTACCCACGACGTAATTCATTTTGGGCTCCAGTGAAGTGAGCCCACTATTGGCCTCGTCCCTCAAGTGTAAGGGAACAAAATCAGTCTTATACTCTGGGGTTACGCCAGGTAGAGAGACAGTTGCCCCACTATTCGACAAAGCTGGTAAGTCAGGTAGTGTGTTCTTCATTGCAGACCCTAAATTGGCCAACATTTTGGATCATTCGAACATACCGGCTTAATTCTCGAACATGCGTTATCCTCGATTAGTAGCCTCAAATCCCAGGTGAAAAGTCATACAGGTTTTTTTCGGTGCTGCGTATTCCTCAATGGGAAAAGTTTCGGTCCCCTGCCAGGTAAGACAGGATCCTGCGCTGTCGAACAGCTCCTTGATTCACTACCGGTACCGCATTATCGTTGTTGTCTGCCATACTTGCTGCCTTCTTTTGCCTAATTCGATTCTGACGTGCCCGTGCGCGAAAGGTACGCTTACTCTTAGGGCCAGCTTCGAATTCTGGTTCAACACCAGTACTCATAAACCGTCAAGCTGCTCTCCGCGTTGAATAGCCAGTACAATGAGATCTGTCTTGCAAAATACCACCAACACACTCAAACAATAAACTGTTAACCATTCCCCGGCAATGGCACCATAAACTTGTAATGGTAACATTGCTTCCTTATTAATGATGCATGCGTTAATGGACTCAATTCATGCAATACTACTTCTAGATTTGCGTTATTAATGGATGCTCTTGTAGTATGATGTGCGTTGTCACAAGTTTCCTTGCGTTGGAACCAAGTATAATTCCACCGCAAGTTTCTCGGTGTGATCCGAGGTCGAACACAGAGACTGTTTGAGGTTATTGTGTTATGTTTATGATACATGCGACCAGGTTTTTCAATTTAATAAAAGTATTTGTGTACAGGTATATAAAGTTGCGATAAAGTAAAGGAAAGCAGTAAAAATGCGATAATAAAATAAAATGCAGTAAACCTAAGCTAAAATGGCACAAGATACAGGCGGCATGATACAAAATACTGAGGGCAAGGCCGGCTGTGAAGATTATACACAGATCATGTGATGCGATGGCAAGTCTTATGTACGAAGCAGAAAGAGAAAGATAACTAATATAAACATCACAAGTTCCTTAATTGCATTAAAGTCATAAGTACGGTTCCATTTTTCCCTTAGTGTACACCTTTTAGTGTTCAGCCACGTTCCCACATGTCTGTGGTGAAACAGAGACGAATGTAATAAACGCAAGGTTGCTTCCATCTCTGGAAGTACTACTCGCTCTAGTTAATGCATTTTTCTGACCTTATCTCGATAGATCAGAATGACATATTCACTTCTGCTCTCACAGATGAAGATGCCGTCTAGCATGCCTTAGCTAAACGCAATTATCTCTCTAACGTAGATTAAGTTCTCGTTTAATTCATATTGACTAACCGGGGATTAAGAACACTTCATGAAGAAAACGATAAACGGAGGAACGAAAATAGACAGAGAAGTGGTAATGAAAATGATCAAGAAATTCAACATATCTATTTAACATCTGACACATGGTGTGTGAATGAAGAGATATAGAAGATGAGATACAATGATGAAAAGAGATAGAAACAAATACAAACAAGCGCCAACGTTTCGGCTGGAGATTTGCTTGCCGGAATGGATGGATTGTGTGGAAGGATGAGCTTCCCTCTCAGGCTTTCTCAACCGATAGCAGGGATCTGAGTATAGAGCTTCGCGGCGGGGATCTGGCATATTAACACTTAGACTCACCTCTCGGCCTTATCTCTTCTTCTTCCTGGATTTCTTCAGTTTAACACCCAACTCATCCTTTTTCTCAATATAATAGTAGCAATTAGGCTCGTATCAAGTAACCTTTTTTTCTATGAATTCTATAGGGTATTTATAGGTGAAGATCTTTGACTCTGCCCTTGTGGTCCCCACTTGTTGTTATGGAAATAACGAAGATGAGGGATATTATTCCTTCTGTTATGCAATTACATCGTCAATTGTGCACAACCGTTAGGCGTACACGTGGCACAATCCTCCGTATTTGCATTGCTCAGCTGCATCTTTCGATCGAGTGTTCGCATGCGGTGTTGTTTTATTACTGCATGCGGTTGAAAGTTAGCTCTGGATTGACTGTCGCATTGCGCCGTCATTGAGTTAATCGTCTTTTCATTGTTGATTGACGGGCGCAATGTGTCAGAGACGTGTTGGTCAGTTTGTCTTGAGCCTTAAGATTGCGGTGCCTGTGAACTACTTGCTTGATTTGTGGTTGACCGTTTATTCGCGGGAAAAATCCTGGAAGCCCTTCCTTTTACGCCATAGGTTGATAGCTTTGTTGTTTATTTTTCCACGTGAAATTGGGGTAGTTTCTCCACCCGGGGTTGTACGTATAAGAGAAAGGGTTATTCTTTATGAAGCATATTTACTGCGGATTCCTTGGGCATTCTTCAATCGGGTGTGCTACTCCACAGGTGACACAACTCGTGGTCGTTTGAGCGATTGCGTTGACCTGCCCTTTATGTGTTCCCGTGCTATTGATTGCGATGCCTTGTATTAGATTCATCATCGCATTCATTTGGTTTTGAGGGATGCGATGGTCCCATTGCTTACGTCACTGTCTTTAATTTTCAATCGTTGATCGCTTTCTCTCCAATCTTTGTGATTTTTCGAAATTCCATCAAGTATGTTCTTAGCCTCGTCGTATGTCTTGTCGAGCAGACCACCAGCTGTTGTCGCATTGGCAGCCGTCTGCAATGTAGGGTTCAAACCGTGGTAGAAAATTTCCATCTGGAGACCATCTGGTAAGCCATTGTGCGGACAATCTCGCACTAGTCTTTTAAACCTTGCCCAGGCGTCACTGAGAGATTCGTCGATATCTTGTTCAAAATTAGTAATCAGCTTCCTCCATCTTGAATTTTTTGTCGGGGGGAAGTACTTCTTCATGAACTTTTCTACTACCTGTTCCCATGATGTAATCTCCCCTGCTTCGAGAGAATAAGCCCATTTTCGTGCTTGGTCACACAACAAAAATGGGAACAACGTTAGTCGAACCTTCTCAGCGGAGATGTTTGGGAACACAAATGTATTGCATATTTCAATAAAACTCCGTAGGTGGGCATGCGGATCCTCGCCATGCCTACCGCCAAACTAGCCGGTAGTTTGAATCATCTGCAGCATCACTGGCTTCATCTCGAACCTCGATCCATCAAGAGCTGGCCTCATGATTCCTGGGGAGAAATCATAAAGGTTGGGCGACACATAGTCCCGAATAGGTCTATTGCGGTTGTTCACCAAGAGGATGAGGTTCGCCATGACATTATTTTCGTTGGGTGCTCTGTCTTCCGGTTGCTTCTCCATGTTGGGATTTCTCTCTTGTTTTTGATGTAGGCAGTTGTCTTTTATTCTTCTTCAAAAAGTTATCTTAATCTTTGGGTCGTAATCGAGCTCAGGGACTTATCCTTCGCTCATACGATGCCCGCTTCTTCCCTTACCAAAGGAGAGGCAGTGCACAGAGATGGAAAGCTGCAAAGAAAATAAAAAAGTTACCGTTAGCACAATATGTACTGCCGTAATCCCCGGCAATGGCGCCAAAAACTTGATGCATTGTGAATATGATGAAATAATGGTGTATATTGCGATGGTGGTGTATGCGTTGTGCATGTAAGTTTTCCTAGCAAGATCTAAGTATAAATCCTACTAGGTTGCCTGGTAAGCCCAGGGTTGAACACAGGGACTATGGAGACAGTATGCGACGGAGAATTCAAATTTCTTTGCGGTGACAAATAAAACAATGAGTTGGTCGGTATGTTTGTTTAAGGTTTGGATTCTATGCGGCGGAATTGAGAAAATAGTTCATAACAACGAAAGTTACAATGAGTATAAGGGGGAACAGGTTGAGAAGGGATTTAGCTAACACTTCCTAAGATTGCATTCACGTTATGCAATCATGCTACACACATACAACAACAAATCATCTCTCAATGCAAATGCTACAGCTCTTAGTTTCAGGGCACATGCGATGTATGCGTTGATGTCTATAGGACTTACTTCTAAGCCTCTATTCTTGTTTATGCGATTATGAATGACACACACATACACAAGGCGACCGCATACTACCATAACCTATTTCTAGGGTGCATGTGATGCATGTTAGCAAACAGAACTTATGTCTAAGTTTCTATTTCTTGCTTATGCGGTTCTAATGTAACTTTCTCAAGCCTAGATTCTAACCTAGCTCTCTCAAGCCTAGGTTCTTTCTTTAGACTCTCTCTCGAGCAGCTCTAAAGGGGTGTTGGACGCATACATAAGACAAGATGATCGCATACAATGAAGATCTTAGGACATACTAGCTAAGTGCTTCTCAACCCATTCGGAAGTTTAGTTACTCATGCGTAATGTAAAGAGAGTGAACAGATGTAGAGATGCAATTTCCATATTATAAATGAAATTAAAATACAGAATGACAATGGGAAGTAAGGATAGGGAGCCTGGTAGCAATGTCTTGCTTCCCAAGGCTTTTACATTGCGTTTTTCTCTACTCTGCCCAAAAGAATAATCTTGCTTTCGCAAGAGACGACCCTCTTTCCGTTCTGGACGCTTTCCGATACTTTCTCAAGCTAACCAAGAACGATCCTCCGACATCTTCTTTCTTCACTCGCCTACACCTTCTAAGTGTAAGAAAGTTATGAACAACGGCTATCTATCTTCTATATGGTGAACTCTTTATATGGCTAAAAAAAACTCCATTTTCGATGGTGGCCTTTGGTATTTATAGAGATCAAGGAGAAGAAGCTTTTCTCTCAAATGATTACACTGATGGGATGTTATTAAATCTCTGTTTGATGCACCGATTAATTATCACCAAAAAGTTGAGTGTACTTGCTACAGTGTGTCGTTAACGGCATGTCAACTAAATTCAGATTCGATCATCATCAACTTTCTATCCCATCATGATTTATTACGCTTTCACCTTGATGCGCCATCTTTATGCGGCCACCTTTTTTAGCAGATCTTCGCGAACACATATGATCGCATAAATTTGCGGTCACAATCTTTTAATGCACTCGGATGCTGAATTTCTTGTATCGCAATTCTGCCTTGCGCCAATGCATTTTCCTGCATATAATACGTAAATTAGCTACTTTAATGCGATGGACACATGCGATCGCAATGTTCTTAACTTAATGCTTTTTGGACACGATTTTACATATTTTTACCGTCGCAATCCTTCATTGTTTTATATCTTTGCATTGTAATAACGTGCATTTCTGTCCGTTATCAATGATGTAGGGTTTTTGATTGACATTAAAAAGTGGCTAGTTGCCCAGTTCCAAATGAAAGATTTGAGTGAGGCACAGTATGTTCTAGGGATTCAGATCATTCCAGATCGTAAGAACAAGAGGTTAGCCTTGTCTCAGGCATCGTACATTGATCAAATATTGATCAGGTAGAAGATGCAGGATTCCAAGAGGCGTTTGTTACCCTTTAGGAATGGAATTGTTTTGTCTAAGGATCAACGTCCTAAGACACCTCAAGAAGTTGAGAAGATGAGACAGATTACCTATGCTTCAGCTGTAGGAAGATTAATGTATGCAATATTGTGTACCATACCCGACATTTGCTATGCACTAGGGATTGTCAGTCGTTATCAGTCCAATCCAGGATTTCATAACTGGACGGTGATCAAGACAATCCTCAAGTATCTTTGGAGAACAAGGGACTACATGCTCGTGTATGAAGATGAGGATCTGATCCTTACAGGATACATAGACTCTGACTTTCAGACCGATAGAAATTCTCGTAAATCAACATCGAGGTCAGTGTTCACTTTGAATGGAGGGGTTGTAGTGTGGCGAAGCATCAAACAAGGATGCATCGTAGACTCCACTATGGAAGCTGAATACGTAGCCGCTTGTGAAGCAACTAAGAAGGTTGTTTGGCTGAGGAAATTCCTTACAGATTTGGAAGTTGTTTCAAATATGGATTTGCCAATCACTCTTTATTGTGATAATAGCTGGGCTGTGGCAAATTCGAAGGAGCCTCAGAGTCATCATCGGGGAATGCATATAGAGCGAAAATACCACTTGATCAGGGAGATTGTGCATCGCAATGATGTGATAGTCACAAAGATCGCATCAGAGCACAACGTTAATGACCCATTTACAAAGACTCTCATGACTAAAGTGTTTAAGGGTCACCTGGAGAGTCTGGGTCGTGGGACATGCAACATCTTGTCTAAGGAAAGTGGAGATGATACTGGGGTATGCCGTAGTTTATTGTATATTGTACATGTATTTTTCTTGTATTGTACATTAGTCTCCTGAGGCATTAGGACAAATGGGAGATTGTTGGGATTGGTGTCCTAATTCTCCCGGAGTCTTGTAGTTTGTAATCTATACACATGTTATGAATAAAATAAGAGTTATTTTATCTGGCATTTACTCATATCCAATAAACAAAGCTTCATGGTTATTGTATGTAAACTTAAACATGTATATGAGATATACAAATGGATCATGCCTTAAGTGATAACCTAAATAGGTCTGTAGTATAAGGATCAAGGAAGGATACTTGATCCTGGTGACACTACGGATACGATCCGCTTTGTAGAGGTTTGTAAGTGTTGTGAACTACTACAGATGGTAGATCCTGACCATTCATGTGGAGACATGCTAGCGGGGGTCTCTTATACAAAGAGTTTGTATAAGACCGAACCACAAGATGATTCGTCTCTATATATAATGCCGTTGATACTGGAGACTTACATTTCACCTAAACAAACATAGGTTATGACCTCAATCGAGTGTTTTGGGAACTCCTGCCTTTGAAGGCGGTTCTTTGATTAGTATGGGTGACAGTGGCCAGATTGCTAACTCAACATGCCTACCTTTTTGGGGTTTTGTCTAATTTGGGAGCTGGGAACTCAGTTACACAAGATGGAATTCACTCCTTCCCTAAAGCAGGGGTAAGTAGATAGATTGATCCCTTAAGGGCTGATTCCGAGTCTTGAACATAGTGGCCACAACTTCTCTCTTGAAGAGAGGACCCAATCATTGTAGGACTATGATTTATGTTCATTAGAGGGACCAGTGGTACTTAAGAAGTTAGATGTAAGTACAGGGGCATAACGGTTATTGGCCCAGTTGTACTTACGAGCGATCTGTGAAAGGTTATCGCACTGTTGATTGGTTGATATGGACACATAATATATATGTAGTAAAGAGAGTTCAACTGTTGATCTTTAGTAAAATGTCTGGCAGTTAACGGATGGTAGATCCCGTGACTAAAGAGTTTAGTCAGTTATTCACGTACGGTTGGAGCTTTGAGCTATAGGTTCATAAGGTCCCCTTGGTAGGTCAATGGATTCAAGTTGAGAATCAATTTTTGGTGTTGATTTGAAATGTTCAAATTGACAAGAGGTAATTCGATTATATATGATATGATCGGTGTGATGTATGAGTTACATCAAGTGGAGGATTAATGTAAATGAGATTTACATTAAACACCATGAAATATAAAAAGAACTATGGTTTATATGTTGCATGAGATGAAATATTAAAACTATAGGTTAGAAATATAGTATGGTAAGTTGGTTATCATATATATTTATAATAATATTAATTATTGGATAATTATCTCTTTTTCTCTAATAACCATTTGAGTGAGAGGTTATTGGTGGTTTCATGGTAACTGTGAGATAAAATAAAAATTGTTTTCCTAAATTTAGTAGATGTGGGAAAGTTGCTATTCTGGGCAAGTTACTCATGGAAAGGCTATCAAGTGAATGAGATTTACTAAACGACAGCTGAAGAGAGACTAAACGATTGTGGAGTGACACTACACGATAGTTCACTCAGTTGGCCTTTAGCTAAATAATCGCGGAGCTTTTGCTAAATGATCATAGAGCATTTATTAAATAATTGGGCATCGTCTATACGATAGACCTTATCATCTCTCACTTGCTCAATCGTTTACACGATTGTTCTTTCTTCGATCTCTTGCATAGTAGATAGGATGGAAAACCTTGTCCTTGCGCTGACTCAAAACTGCGCCCACAACATACCCGCTAGCATCACACATCAACGCAAATGGTTGCATCCAATCAGGCGCAATCAGAATGGGTGCAGTGATGAATGCATCTTTCAATGTGTTGAATGTTTTAGTGCACGCATCATCAAAATTATATTCACGGTTAGCTTCAAGGAGTGCACTTAGGGGCCTTGCGATCTGGGAGAAGTTGCGTATAAATCTGCGATAAAACCCAGTGTGTCCCAGAAAGCTCCTAAGTGTTTTCACGTTCACTGGTGGGGGTAGCTTGGAAATTGCGTCGATTTTTGCCTGATCAACTTCCAAACCTGTCTTTGATATTTTATGACCCCGTACAATTCCTTCTTCAACTATAAAGTGGCATTTTTCCCAGTTCAGAACCAGATTTGTTTCCACACATCTCTTTAAGACTTTCTCAAGATTAGATAAACATGAGTCATAATTATTGCCCAAAACTGAAAAATCATCCATGAATACCTCGACTGACTCCTCCAAGTAATCTGAAAATATCGCCATCATACATCGTTGGAAAGTGCCTAGTGCATTGCAGAGTCCAAACGACATGCGACGGAATGCGAACGTACCAAATGGGCACATGAAGGTTGTCTTATCTTGATCCTCCGGCGCAATTGCTATTTGGTTGTACCCTGAGTAGCTGTCAAGAAAACAAAAGAATTCATTCCCAGCAAGTCTGTCTAACATCTGATCAGTAAACGGGAGTGGGAAGTGGTCCTTTTAGTGGCCAAATTTAACTTGAGGTAATCCATACAGATTCTCCACCCCATAGTTATTCTTGTGGGAATTAATTCATTCTTGTCGTTGGTGACGACTGTCATCCCCCCTTTCTTTGGAACGCATTGCACTAGGCTCACCCAGCTACTATCAGATATCGGGTAGATGACACCTGCATCCAGCCACTCCACTATTTCTTTCTTCACAACCTCCCTCATGGTAGGGTTCAAGGGATGTTGCCTTTCTATTGATCCCATTTTTCCTTCTTTCAGACAAATCTTGTGCATGCAATACGAGGGATTGATTCATCGAATGTCTGCCAAGGTCCATCCTAAAGCCTTTGCGTTGTTCTTCAAGATTTGGATGAATGCATCTTCCTTCTCCTTACTCAGCGAGGCAGATATGATAACAGGTAATGTGTTATTACCTCCTAAGTAAGCATACTTGAGGTGCACAGGTAATTGCTTCAACTCAAACATGGGTGGTTCTTCCAAGGATGGCTTAGTGCGTTGCGATGTTCGTTCAGATACCTTGAGTGGTTCAAAATTTGATTCAATTTTTATTGCAGCGTAATTCTCCTCCCACATTGCACCGATTCCGAAATCTTCTTCCTCCAACTTTTCTTGGGGCTCGTGCCAAGGTTCTTCCCGCAATTCCTCAACATATTGGCAATTCTCCATATCACTTGGGAATTTCAACGTATTGAGAAAGTTGAACTTCACTTGCTGATCGTCAACCCTGATGGTGAGTTCTCCTTTTTGTACATCGATCAGTGCTCGCCCTGTTGCAAGAAATGGGCGACCCAAGATGAATAGCACTTCTCTGTCAGCTTCATAATCTAATATGATAAAGTCTGCAGGGAAGATAAACTTATCCACTTGCACGAGTACATCCTCTATTTTACCCTCGGGATGCGTTGTCGATCTATCGGCCAACTGTAATGTGATCATGGTTGGTCTTGCGTTTCCGATATTCAACTTCTTAAAGATCGACAAGGGCATTAGATTTATGCTCGCCCTTAGATCGCATAGCTCGTTTCCGACCTTGTTCCCTCCTATTGAGCAGGGCAATGTAAAACTCCTAGGATCTTTCATTTTGGTGGGAATGTTGTTTTGAAACAACGCACTGCATTCATATGTTAACGCAACTATTTCATTCTCCCCGATCTTTCTTTTGTTAGCAAGTATATCGTTAAGGAATTTTACATAGCTCGGCATCTGTTCCAGAGCCTCTATTAAGGGAATATTGAAATGTAGTTGTCGGAGAACGTCCAGGAACCTCTGAAATTGCTTACTATCATCTTTCTTCTTCAGCCTAGACTGGAAAGGTGGAGGATCCGGCCGTACTTCTTGTTTATTTGGCTGTTCATTGAGATCCTATGCTTGCTGTGTTGTAATGACTAGAGGTTGCGTTGATTTAGAATTCAAGTCTTAATGAGATTCATCTCTTGTGGATGTACTTACTTCTGAACTGGTAATTTTGCCATTACTGGTTGATTGGTCATCATCGACGGTTAATTCCACTGGTCTTGTTATTGAATCTAGTACTGGTGGCACAGGGGCTGTTGTCTTACCACTTCTCAATGTCACTGCTTGACATTGCTCTTTACCTCATGGCCCTGATGCTCCCGAACTGCAGAGCAGCGTACCAGACGCTTTATTCTTTAACTCAATCGCAAGCTGTTCAATCTACTCTTCCAAATCTCTAAGGGAGGCATCTTGCGACTATCTAATTGCCTCACTCTTTTCGATATAATGTTTCAATGACGTCTCCAAAGACGAGGTACTGCAAGAGGTATCAGATAAGAATGGTTGTTCATAGGGTGGTATACTTTGAGAACTACCTGGGCTATGCCCGTCCGCGATTAATGAAGACCGGAGGGTTGCCTCGATTCCCTTGATAACTATTCTGATGAAAACTGTGGCTCTCTTGGTTGTGATTCCCATCCCAACTTAAAGTTGGGTGAATCCGGCAACCAGAGTTGTAAGAGTTGCTAAACGATTCATTGTAGACAGAGTATACGAGCTGTTGATTCCATGGGCAGACTTCTACTGGATGTCCCTCTCCACATTGAACGCAATTCATTGTGGCCACGTGTGTCAACGCATTAACTTGCGCTGAACCTTGAGAGAGATGTCTTTGTTGATTAGCCATAGTCTGAAGGAGCAAGGTCATTGTGGTCATCTGGTCTACCAGTGTGCTCATTGCATTTGTTGGCACAACGGTATCTTCTGCTCTCTCTTGCTTTAGACCTCTTTCCTCGAACCCGGTATCAATCCACTCATCTGAATGTCGCGAGATGCGATCCAAGATGCTCTTTGCTTCCTTATATGATCTGTCCATTAATCCTCATAATGCGGAGGCATCAACAACTGCTTGGTTGGTTGGTTGGTCTAAGTCATTGTAAAAAGTCTCCATCAGAATACCATCGGGAATCTCGATATGCGGACAACTCTTCACTAATTGTCAGAATCGCACCCAGGCGGTGCTCAAAGTTTCATAACTCTTTTGTTCAAAATTCAACACATCCCTTTCCTTGTGTTGACAGCTAGAGGGAAGAATCCATTCATGAACCTTTCGACCAACTGGTCCCATGTGTTAATCTCATCTGGCTTTAACGACTGAGCCCACCTCTTTGCTTCATCCCGCCGTGTATATGGGAAGAGATATAATCTAAGTCCTTTTTGAGTCACACCAGGCATGGAGAATGCGCTGCACATGTCTACAAAGCTCGTCAAATGAACATGCAAGTCTTCTCCTTGTAATCCTCCAAATTGCCCCACATTCTGAATCATTTGTAGCATAATCGGTTGTATCTCAAAGCTTACATTCTCCTAAACCATGGGTCTTGAAATTCCAGGCGAAAAGTTATAAAAATCCGGCACTGCATAGTTCTTTATAGGGATGTTGCGATCAATAGTAAGAAATATGGAGTCTTGCGCTGGCCAATTTTCCCTTTGATTCCCTGCGGGTGCCTTGTTATTATTAGCCATGCTTCTTCACCGTTTAATTCGGCCCTGATGTGCTCTTGCGCGAAAAATACACTGGATCTCTGGGTCAGCTTAGAATTTCTGGATCACTCCAGTACTTGTCTCTTATACACATCTAGATGTGTATAAGAGACAGCTCATGTTGCCATAAACTTGTTGACTTGGGATGGAAATGGAATGTGGATGCTGTGAGATGCTTATTCATACTTTATGCGATATTACTTCTAGATGTATGCGTTATTAATGGAATGCTTGTAGTATGCTATGCGTTGTCATAAGTTTCCTTGTGCTGAAACCAAGTATAATTCCAACGCAAGTTTCTCGGAGTGATTCGAGGTCGAACACAGGGATTTCTTAGTTAATGCATTACGTTTGTGATATATGTGACTGAGGGTTTTTCAATTAATAAAAGTTGTGTTTATACAGGTATTTAAAGTTGCGGTAAAGTAAAATTGTGCGGTAAAGTAAAGTCGCGATAATAAAATAAAGTGCGATAAAAGTAAACCTAAGCTATTATGATACAAGATTCATGATACATGATACTGAGTTTGAGACTGACTTTGAAGATTATACAAAGGGTCGTGTTATGCGGTGGCAAGCCTTTATGTATGAAACAGAAATAGAAAAGATAACTAGAATAAACATCACAAGTTATTAATAACTATGGTTCCGCTTTCCTTTGGCATACACCTCTCGGTGATCGGCCGTGTTCCCACATCTCTGTAGTGAAATAGGGATGAACATAATGAACGCAAGGTTGCTTCCTTATCTGGAAGTACTTCTTGCTTTAGTTAACGCATTCTTATAACCTTCTCTCGACAGAAGGAATGACATCTTCACTTCTGCTCTCACAGGTGAAGATGTCGTCTAGCATGCTTTAGCTAAACATATTTATTTCCTTAACCCAATTGATTTACTTGCTCAATTTGTACTAATTACCAGGGGATTAAGAAAACATCATGGAGAAAACGATTCATGGAGGAACGGAAATAGACAGAAAGATGGAGATGGAAATAATCATGACATTCAATACTAATATTTAGCATTTGATACATGGTGTGAATGATAGACTAAGAAGATGAATACAATTGATGATAAAGAGATAGAAACAAATACAGAAGAGTGCCAACGTCTTGACACAAATCTAGACGGTGGACTTGCTTGTCGGTATATGGAATGGATGAAGAGAAGAGCTTCCCTCTCAGGCTTTCTCGTTCGGTAGAAGTGACCTTGGTATAGAGCTTCAACGACGGGGATTGAAAGGATTTTCTCTGAGACTCACCTCTCGACCTTGTCTCTTAAATCTTTCCGGATCTTCTCTGATCAGGCTCTTCAAATCAGTCTCTCTCTCGATATACAAATATCAAAATATGCCCGTATCAAGTATATTTTCTAATAGAATTTCAGAGGCTATTTATAGGCTCAGCTTTGACTCTCTGCAGTGTGGACTTCACTTTATTGTTATGGCAATTTCGAAAATGGTGGAGTGAATATTCCTTCTGTTACGCGATCAATCCCGCCAGAAATGTACAACGGTCAGCTCTACACGTGTCAGGATCCTCCGCAATTGCGTTGCTCTTTTGTATCTTCGACCATTTGCCCACATGCGGTGTTGTTTTTATTACTGCATGCGGTTGAAGTTGCGTTGATCGCTTAGCTCTTGATCGATTGTCGCATGCGCCGTCATTGCGTTGATCGTCTATTCTTTCCTGAATGATGGGCGCAATGCGACGTAGATGCGTTATTCTTTTCTCTTTAGCCATGAACGCATACGGTGACTTGATTTCCTGTAAAACAAACTTGAAATATTCTCTTCTATCATCGCAATGGTGTCAGTGGGTGTATTGACGACAATTTATAATTCTTGCATTTCTTAGCTAATTTCTCTACAATTGATGCAACTTTACTTTCTTTTGGCCGCAATATCTAAATAAAGAAATATAAATAACTTGTATTGCTACAAGTTATCAGCAAACCAGGTGAGGATGTGAGAGAAAGAAAGCCTACTTCGATGGGGAAAATGGTGGCTAAAGGCTCAACGGTTAAGGGTACTGTTGAATGCACGACAAATGGTGGTGTTATTCTCAAGTGTTTAAGGATGGGGTCATGCATTAGCACATTAGGTGTGATGGTTGAAATGGTTGGTGAAGGGGTTTACTTTCTGTAAGGCTTTGCGACAACTGTTTTGTTAGGGTCTTTCGACGTAGGCTGCCGCATCAGTTTGGATAGGCTTGGATACTTAGGATTTTTGGTTTTTGGAGAGATGGAAGGTTTCAGTTTTAAGAGGATTTTGGAGGAGGTGGATGATTGTTGGGGAATGGAGGGTTTTACTGACATTTTTTAGGTTGAAGGTTTAGATTGGACGATGGCTCTCCGAGAAGAAGATGAAATAGTTGATTTCTGGGTCAAGGCTGTGGGTTTTGAAGGTGGAGATGAAGATGAGGATGGGGAGAAGAAATGGATGGAGAGAAGAAATAGCTTACTGGGTTGTCTCCGGCGAAGTTCAACGATTTGTTTTGGTTGTCCAAAGCATCTGACATTATTTTCGGTGAGGGAGCTTGAAAGTTTAGTGGAAGAGATAATCGACATAAGACAGTCAGACGATAAGAAAATGGGAAAAAATTTAGGGCTCAGGAGATTGAAGAAGAGAGAAGAAGACGATTTAGGGATTTTGACCCTTTAATAGGGAAATGCATGAGGAAAGAGAGAGAGGACAGACGTGACATTTGTCAGCTGCACGTGACGTTACGACTACATAATAACTATGAATATGAAGAGATGCACCTAGAGTCACCTAAATACTCGAGTGGTTCATCTCCTAATATAATGTTTATTCCTCTTTTAACTCATGAGTATACGTTGGACTAACTCTAACGCCCCAATTCAAGTACCCAAATTTAAAAATCCACAAAGTTGGTTTTAAAAGCAATAATTCAAAAGACAAACTTAAAATTTTACTACCAAATAAGAATTTAAACAAGAACATGAAGGAAGCATGGTATACATAAACCAAAATGAAAGCATAAAAGAGGAAGCATCCTTAGAATATGTATCTGTTTGCACATAGAGACGACTTCGACGCGACCTTCAAGCAAGCTCATGTAGATCGATAGATGTTTTGCAACATTTTGCATTCCTTTCAAAGTATGGCTTGAATCTTTGCCCATTTACTTTGAAGGCATTTGTGTCATCCTCTTGAGTAAGCTCCACGGCTTTGTGAGGAAAGATTTCCTTGATAGTAAATGGTCCGGACCACTTGGATTTTATTTTTCTTGGAAACAATCGTAAACGTGAGTTAAATAGTAAAACATTTTGACTAACAAAAAAATTCTTTCTTACTGATGCGTTGGTCATGCCAATTCTTGGTCTTTTTCTTTTATATCTTCGTGTTCTCATATGCATTCAGTCACCATTCGTCTAACTCGTTTAATTGCATTTTTGGATGTTTTCCCACAACTTTCAGGTCTAAATTCAGCTTCTTAACTGCCCAATACGCTTTATGTTCCACTTCTAACAGTAAGTGGCATGCTTTCCCAAACACTAAGGCATACGAAGACATACCTATTGGCATGTTGAATGTGGTCCGGTATGCTCAAAGTGCTTCATCAAGTTTCTACTCCCATTCCCTTCTTGACGCATTGACTACTTTTTCCAAGATTGTCTTAATTTTTCTACTTGAAATCTCAGCTTGCTCATTTGTTTGTGGGTGGTAAGCGGTAGCCACCTTATGTTTGACATTGCATTTAGTAAGTAATTTATAGATAATGCGGTTAATGAAATGCGTACCTTCATCACTGATTAACACCCTGGGTGTTCCAAAGCGTGTGAGGATGTACTTCATCATGAATTTTGAAACGATTGCCACATCATTCTTTGCACAAGCTATTGCCTCAATCTACTTCGACACATAGTCCATTGCCACCAAAATGTTTTGCTGATCACAGGAAGGAAGAAATGGCCCTATGAAGTCAATACCCCAAACATCAAAGAGTTCCACTTCGAGCATGTTGTTAAAGGGCATCACGTCCCTCACAGAAATATTACCCCTACATTGGCATGGGTCACATTTTAGTACATAGTCTTATGCATCTTTAAACAGAGTGGGCTAGAAGTACCCACTTTGAAGGACCTTTGCTGCGGTCCTTTGTCCTCCGATATGGCCTCCATAGGGTGAGTCATGACATTCAAATATTATGCATTGTACCTCCACTTTAGGAACACATCAATGCATGATCAGGTCAGGACCTTGTTTGTAGAGAAATGACCCATCCCAAAAATAAAACTTGCTGTCGTGCACAAGTCGTTTTCTCTATTGGGCATTGAACTATAGGAAACTGCTTGGTGGTTAAGTAATTAACAATATCAGCGTACCAAGATTCTCGATCTTCAACTTTATGCAGGGGTTCATCTTGAAATGTTTCTTCAATCTCAGCCAGCCCCAACTATATTTCCTTGTTCTCCAGGCGTGATAGGTGGTCAGCCACCTGATTCTCTATTCCTTTTCTATCCTTAATTTCCAGATCAAATTCTTGTAGCAATAGTACCCAGCGAATGGGTCTAGGCTTTTTTTCCTTTTTATCCATTAAGAACTTGATGGCGTTTAGCGACCAATAGGATTTGAGATTTGAACCAAGCAGTGAGTAAATCCAAACAACTAAGAAATTACACAAGTTAGATACTTCTCTAACCAATTGAGGGCTCGATCCTCGTTGATTGTTATGTACAAGGTTTGAAATATCGATGTCGATGGAAATATTAAGGTCCCAATTTTATGGAAATGTTGATGAAATATCAATATCAATGAAAGTTTTAGGAAAATTATGGAACTTGATAGAAATTGTTATAATTAGTCAATGAAACTTTGATTGTGCCTTAATTAGACTATAATTGACCATTTTATATAACAATTTCTATAAAGTAAGATAACATTTAAATGTCTTGTAAATATCGATGCGAGAGCAGAAATTAAAAAAATGAAAAATATTTACAAAATAATATAAAGTTTAAGAATATTTTGAGGTGAAATGATGTGAAAATTATAAAAGTTTTGGATGGTAAAAGAAAAAAACTCACATCAATTCAATTTTGAGATGAATGTGAAAATTTAAAGAAAAAAGTTTGAATAAAGTTAAAAATAAACATATATTAATTTTTTCTAGTGTTTTCAAATTCAATTTCTCTAGAAATGAAAGTTTTGGCTTGAAAATAAAGTTAAAAATTGAGAAAAGATGAAAAATTAGAAAACATAACACATAAAAAGACTTATCTTTCATCGAAAATGATATTGATGTGTGAAATTATAGAATTGTGCGTAATTAGAACCATAAAATTGAAAAACGTGAACTGAGCTAACATAATTAATTAAAAAAAAGTAGAATTTTTTTTCGAAATGTCAAAATTTCTCAAAATCTCGAAATTTTTTCGAAATTGGAGAAATCAGAATATTCTGGAATTTTTCTCAAAATTTTGTCGAAATTGGAGGAAGAATGAAATTTTCGCCGATCAAAATTTTGAGATTTAGATAGAAATTTTAGACTATGATGAAAATAAAGCTAAAAGATGAAAATAAAAAATTTCAAAGTCTACAAGTGTAATTGAAACTTACTCGACAACATTAAACACATTAGTTTCTCGTAACAATAAGGTGGTTAGTTAACAAACCCTCGGTATCTCCCTTTAATATATATATATTTTTTAAAAAAATCTCACTAAATAAATGAGTCTTTTTCAAGTAAACTAAATAATAAATGATTTGACACCAAGAAATTAATTTAAAAATTAATATTATTTTGACATACTCTTTTACACAAAAATTGAAACTCTAATCATAAAGTCAATAATACAAATTTTTTTTTGCCAATTGAACTATGCTCATTTTAATTTTCACATAACACTATCTCCACTTCTTAAAATATATTATTGGTACTTTGAGATAATTTTTCTTTTTTTCTTAAATATTGAATTACAAAATTAGACCAAAAACCTTTAGATTTGTATCTATTTAATAAGCCTTTAAACTTTTAGTTACGTATCAAATAATTTAAGAAATTTTCAAGTTTCTCTCTAATAAGTCCTTGACACATTAAAAAAAATTACAACAAACTAGAAACATGGATCAAGTACACAAAAAATTAGAAGTTTAAGGTTCTAATTGGATATAAAATTCAAATTTAAATCTAACAAACAGTTAATTTTTAAAATTTTGAGTATGTCATAAGCTATTAGACAAATTTTAAAACTCCTAACACCTATTGAACACTTTTCTTTCTCTCTCGTTTTTAACAATCCTGTTAAACACTTCTTAAAGCTTAAAAAAAACACCTTTTCTTTACTCACCCTAGTTTTATCTTCCAATGTTATTGACACAAAATAATTACAACCATTTATGTCTCTTGCTCTCTTATTCAACCATATGCAATCAATTCTTTCGACTTTTTTTTAACTTCATCTAATTTTTGTTCATACTCATAGTTAGTGCTAAAATAGATGATTCATAACTATTTTTTTTAAATGACAAGAAAAATGGATACAAAAGTTTTTTTTAGTATAATAACCATATGGTGAGGGATTAAACTTTCGAGCTCTTAGATCGAAGTGCATGCCAATACCATTGAGCAAGATTACTTTGGTAAGAAAAATGGATACAAATTTATTCAACATGTCATTGAAAGTTAATTTAGCTCTACAGACATTATACATCTTAACAATATATTATAACAAGCTTACGCTTTATTCAATAACCATTTGGTTTTTTATTTTAGAAATTAGACTTATAAACATGGAAAGAAGAGGGAGAAAGAGGAGAAAAAATTTAAAAAGTTCTATTGTTTTTAAAAAAAATTAAAAATAGATTGTCATGTCATCTTTCTATTAGTTATTAGTGACAAATTACTAAAATACTTCCAAAATTAAACCTCAAAGATTAAAATGATGAGTTTGAAGACTCAGGAACTAGTATGTTATTTTACTTGAACTTGATGACAAAAGTATAAATTTTTTTCTTTATCCATCTATTTTGTTCTGGCTTTTTTTTTTTTTTAACGTTGCTTATAACAAAGTTAGTATTCTAGAAACTTGAAAAAATATTTAATATGGCCATTTCAAAGTTAAACACGACCTCTCAATTTCCCTCCCAGACATCCAATGGTACAAAATCAAGTTCCTTTCAAATAAATATTTTAGAAAATTTAGCATGTGTTTGCCTCTTTGATGACTACTAGGTTCCTTAGAATTTTCCATAGCACCACTGTTATCACAATAAAGTGTGATGGACAAAGACATATTTGGAACAACTTCAAAATCAGTGAGGAACTCCTTAAGCCAAACAATCTCTTTAGCAACTTCACAAGCAGCTACGTATTTGGTTTCCATAGTGGAATCTGCGATGCATCCTTGCTTGATGCTTCGCCAAACTATAACTCCCTCATCCAGAGTAAACACTAACCTTGATGTGGATTTCTGAGAATCTTGATCAGTTTGAAAGTCAGAATCTGTATATCCTGTAAGGATCAAATCCTTATCTCCATACACAAGCATATACTCCCTCGTTCTCTGAAGATACTTGAGGATTATTTTGACCGCTGTCCAGTGATCAAATCCTGTATTGGATTGATATCGACTGACAATCCCTATTGCATAGCAAATGTCATGTTTGGTATATAACATTGCATACATAAGGCTAATAACAACCGATACATAGGGAATTCGTCTCATTGCCTCAACATCTTGAGGAGTCTTAGGACACTATCTTAGACAATACAATTCCATGCCTGAAAGGTAATAAACCCTTCTTGGAATTGTGTATTGAATATCTAACAAGCATCTTATCAATATACAATGTCTGAGACAAGGTCAACCTTTTGTTCTTACCATCAGGGATCCCTAGAACAAACCGTGTCTCTCCTAAATCTTTCATTTGGAATTAGGCGGCCAACTATATCTTTACATTAGTTAGAAAACCTACATCATTCCCAATGAGTAGGATATCCACATACAATATAAGAAAAACTGCTAAGCTGTTGATGATTTTCTTGTAAACACAAGGCTCATCAACATTCTGATCAAAGTCATAAGATTTGTCGTAACATCAAATCTAATATTCCAAGATCGAGATGCTTGTTTCAATCTATAAATGGATCAGTTAAGCTTGCAAAACTTTTACTCTTGATCTTGTTCAATAAATCCTTCTGGTTGATTCATATAGATGGTCTCTTCAAGATTACCATTCAAAAAGGCAGTCTTGACGTCCATTTGCCATATTTCATAGTCATAATATATGACTATGAACAAGTGAATTTTGATAGACTTTAACATAACAATAAGTGGGAAAGTTTCTTCATAGTCCACTCTTTTAACTTAGGTATAACCCTTTGCCACAGTTCTAGCTTTAAAGGTCTGTACCTTTTCATCTATACCTCTTTTTCTCTTGTAGATCCATTTACAACTTCTAGGTTTTATCCCATCAGGTTGATCTACAAGCTCCCAGATAAAATTAAAGTACATGGACTCCATTTCTTGATTCATGGCTTTAATCCATTCATCTATCTCAACATCTTACATTGTTGTTTATAAGACAATGGATCCTCAATTCCATCATCAACTATAATGTCTTGGGCTTCTGTTAAACCCATGTAACATACAAGTGGGTTCATAACCCTCCCACTACATCGAGGCAATCTCAACTCTTGAGATGGAGTTGTATGACTAGATGAATCCACATCAACAATTCTTGTTGATGTATCAGCTTCTTCAACAACCCTTGTTGAAGTCTCAATAGATTCATTAGAAATTTTACTTAAAACAATTTTGCTTCGTGGTTTATGATCTGCATGTGGTATTCTTCCAAGAATGTAGCGTTTGTTGACATAAACACTTTATTCTCACTTGGATCATAAAAGTATCCACCTTTCGTTTCCTTGGGGTAACCTACAAACAGGCATACTTTTGAACGAGGTTCCGACTTTTTGGGGTTTTTCATTAATACATGGGTTGGACATCCCCAAATTCTGAAATGACGTAAACTACCTTTACAACCTCTTCATAACTCAAAAGGTGTTTCAGAAACACTCTTTGAGGGAACTTTGTTCAAAATATAAACTACAATCTCTACTGCATATCCCCAAAACGAGTCAGGAAGTTGAGTATAGCTCATCATCGACCAAACCATGTCCAATAGAGCTATATTTTTCCTTTCCGATACACCATTCTATTGAGGTGTATTAGGGGTTGAGAGTTGAGACATAATTCCATGTTCTATCATATAGTTTTGGAATCTTAAGTCCATATACTCTCCACCAGAATCAGCTCATAGTGTTTTTATCTTTTTACCCAACAAGTTTTCAACCTCAATCTTGTATCCTCAAACTTTTCAAGTGCTTCAGACTTATGTTTCATTAGATATAGATACCTATATCTAGAATAATCATCTATGAAAGAGATGAAATATTCATACCCTCCTCTTGCTCTTACATTCATCAGACTATAGAGGTTTGAATGTATAAGCTCAAAGGTCTTTTTGGCTCTATAACATTTTCCAGTAAAAGGTCATTTCGTCATTTTTCCTTCAAGGAATGACTCACATATAGATAAAGAGTTTTCTTCTAAACCATTTAAAGATCACTTTTTACCAATCTCTCAATCCTATTGAGATTGATGTGACCTAACCTTAGATACCAAAGATGGACATTTTCTTTAGGAGAAACTTTCGGTCTTTTAACAGTTGTTGCCATTTTGAACACTTCAATATTTAGCACAACTTTTGTAACTAACGGCCTTAGTATATATAAGTTATTTTCCATTGAACGAAAGCCTAATTCCATTCTATTCTTAAAAATAAACACTTTATTTTTAGAGAAGGATAAGGAATACTTTTGCTCAATCAGACAAGAAACTAAAATTAAGTGCCTTTTGATTTGAGGTTCTACATATATGTCATCCAATAGCATATATCGTTTCTTGTCCAAATATAACATAAGCTTGCCTATACAAAAGTTGAAACGGGCTCACCGGTGCCAACATTAAGACTCATCTCTCCAACTATCAATTGTCTCTAGGAATTAGATCCTTGATAAGAAGAACATATGTGATTAGTAGCTCCTAAATCAACCATCTAGGCAAAAACTGAAGGATCTCTTACCTAAGAGTTCTATGAGCACGTTTGGATCGCTCCGATCTAACTGTGACCGAAATACACATTATACATTCAAACGCATAATTATGCAAACAACCAGTCAATTAACGGCATGCTTTGAACAAGAAAAATACAAGGCAGAGAGTTGCTATACCAGTTAAAGACAGTTTTCAAACCTCGGAACTCAAAGTAGCAAAAACCTCTACCCGGTCAACTAATGCCCAGCAGATGCGTTGATTGCAGCAGCACGAACAACCACAAACTCACGGACGCAACGGGGATGACACCACCAGAAAAGAGCCCCAGGTATTCTCAGAGTGAGAACCCAAAGCATGGTCTTTGGTGAATTTGGTAGATGAAAGAGGAAGAACAGTTCGTGTAGGCGATAAGCAAGTAAGAGGGAAAAAGATGCTATCGTATTGCACGATGCTTATCGTTTAGGAGAAACTACTCGATCGTGTAGATTTTACTGAACGATCGTTTAGGAAAAGGTATACGATCGTTTAGCTAACATGGCACACTATACGATCGTTTAAGGAAGCTATTCGATCGTTTAGGACTTAGTGTGCGATCGTTTAGGCACGAGGTGGACGATCATTTAGGCGCAGAGTGACTATCATATAGGCTCTTGATTTTAAGCAATCGATTACGATTTCACCAATGCGCGACTTCTATTTCTTTTCGGACAAACGATTCAAAATGAAAACCAATTTATTTTAATTCACTGGTTACAATAACTGACGCATTCCTACTAACGCATGTCTGAATGTGATTTTTGGCTTACTTATCATATAATTAACCAATTAAAATATTAATAAATATAATCATATTATATTTTTAACCTATAGTTTGATATCACATATCTACTATAGTATTTTCTCCTCTACTTGATATAAATCATATTTATATCTAATTTCCTCCAAAATAATGTATCTCATACATTTAGCCAATTATATCATATATAATTAACCAATCCAATTATATCATATATAATCGAACTTTCTCTTATCAATTTGAACATTTCAAATTAACCAAAACACTGATTCTTGACTTTATCCAAGCTACCCAGGGGACCTAATGGACCTATGGTTCAAAGCTCCAATGGTGCGTGAATAGCTGACTAAACTCTTTAGCCACGAGATCTACCATCTGTTAATTGTCAGCATTCCATTAAAGACCAACAACTGAACACGTCTTACCATAGATATATTTCTGTGTCCATCGGATATAACCAATCATGAGTACAATGACCCTTCACAGATGCTTGTAAGTACAGCTAGGCCAAATTACCGTTTTGCCCCTGTAGTTACAACTCACTCCTTAAGTACCACTGGTTCCTCTAATGAACAATACAACATAATCCAACTATGTGTGAACACCTCTCAGGCCAAGAAAAGGTGTTTGGCGCCACATCATTCAAGCCCTGGAATTAGCTCTTAAGAGAGCTATCTATCTACTTACCCTGCCTCGGGGAAGGAGTGAATTCCATCTTGTGTAGCTGAGTTCCTAGATCCCAAATCAGACGAATCCCCAAAATGTAGGTTTGAATCGGTAACCTGGCCACTCACACCCATACAAATCAAAGGACCACCCTCAATGGTAGGATTCCCAACTCACTCAGGATTGAGGTCATGTTACCTATGGTCATCCTAGTGAAGTGAAGTCTCTGTCATGAACGGTGTTATATAACGAGACGTTAACACTTCGTGGTTAGGTCTTATACATGACCTCAATCCTGAGTGAGTTAGGAACTTCTGCCATTGAGGGTGGTCTTTTGATTTGTATGGGTGTGAGTGGTCAGATCGCCGATTCAAACCTACATTTTGGGGATTCGTCTGATTTGGGATGAGGAGTGGAGAAACCTCAACTTACACGAAGATGAATTCACTCCTTCTCGAGAAATATGTTTACCATTGGTTCAGTGGACCTTTGGCCTATGTAATAGACTAAATTACCTCTACTGAACTATTGCATCAACAGCAGTAAGCAGATATGCTCCTGAACGAGTACAAAGCATCGTGTAACATGAAAACTGCCAACTGGCAGACGCATATCGGACTTATGCTCATCTCATCAACTCTAATTGAAGGTCTTTTAGGGAACACATGTCCTCTAGCAAGGAACTTTAAAGTGTGAACCCGTAAAGTTAAGCCGAGTGGACTCTTGGAGTCCTGACAATCGATACTTGAGCAACATTTGTACAAATTATCGATGCCTGAGATGGCTAGCATTTTGTTATTACGATCCTGAAAAGATCTGTTATATGCCTATGAAAAAAACTTAGCCTCTCCCAAATTTTCATTTGGAATTTGGGTCCCGCTGACCAGTTCTTAATTGCAGTCAGGTAAAGACCTACATCATTCCCCTAATGAAGTAGGAATATCGTCTCTTACAGATAACTAAAAGACTCTACTGAAGCGTTGATGATCTTCTTAGTAGGACGCACAAAGTTCCTCAATGTTTTGGTCAACGAGCCCATATGAACTTGATCGCAGTATCCTAAACCAATATGTTTCCATAGAATAGAATGAGACCCTAGTTCAGTCCATAAATTAGACCGATTTCCCAGTTTTTGCAACCTTTTTCTCTTGGGAACCTTGGGGCCTATATAATCTTCTCAGTTGTGCACCATGTTTAAATGGTCCCCTACGAGATTGCCATTTTAGAAAGGTCGTGCTTGCGTTATATTAAATTATAGTAAAGCAGATAAGGGACAGAAGGAATGTGATCGACTTTTAAAACATGGCAACTGGCGAGAAAAAAGCTACCTCATTATCGAATCCCTTCCTACATGGATAATAACCCCTTGTGCCCACAAGTCGAGCCTTTGAGAGTTCCTGTACTTCCCATCAGCAACCCCGTTTTGCCAGTTGTTAAGAATCCAATTTAAAAACCTTATAGGTCTATCATCAGGCTGATCTACAAGATCCCATACTGAGTTGAAGTATATCGACTCCATCTTGAGATCCATGGCCTTGACCCATTCATCCCGGTCAACCTTCTTCTTTGCCTTTTTATAAGACAATGGATCCTTGACGTCGCCATCTGCTACCATAGCAAGGATTTTCGTGAAACCCAGGTAGCGAACGGGTGGGTTCGCAACCCTCCCACTACGTCGAGGTTTCCTCAACTCTTGAGGTTGAACTGACCTACTGGATGAACTCCCATCAACAACTCTTGCTGATGTAGTAGGCTCTTCAACAACTCTTGTTGAAGTTTCAGTAGTTTCATTGGAAAGCTCACGCAACACGACTTTGCTTCGTGGGTTGTGCTCCCTTATATGATCCTGCTCCAGGAAAGTAGCGTTTGTTGAAACAAACACTATATTTTTCGTCAGATCATAAAAATAACCCCCTTGTGTACCTTTGGGGTAGCCTACAAAGAGGCATAACCTCGACCGTGGATCCAACTTCTTGGGATTAGCCTCAAGCACATGTGCAGGGCAACCCCGAATGCGGAAGTGACGTAAACTAGCTTTACGCCCGTTCCACAACTTCAGAGGTGTTCTTCCAACACTCTTTGAGGGAACACAGGTGAATATGTATACCACAGTCTCCATTGCGAAGCCCCAAAACGAGTCTGGTAAGGAAATGTAACTCATCATCAAGCGAACCATGTCTAACAAGGTCCTATTTCTCCTCTCCCTACACCATTCTTCTAAGGTGTACATGACGCTGAGAGTTAGGAAACGATTCCATGTTCTATCAAATAGTCCTGGAATGCTGAGTCCAAAAACTCTCCACCTCGATCTGATCGAAGAGTTTTAATCCGTCTATCCAATGCGTTTTCAACTTCAGCCTTGAACTCTTTGAACTTTTTAAAGGATTCAGACTTCCGTTGCATAAGATAAACATACCCATACCTGGAGTAATCATCAGTGAAACTGATAAAATACTCATACCACCTCGGGCTCGCACATTCATAGGACCACAAAGGTCAGAATGTACTTACTCAAGAGGCTCTTTGGCTCTATAACCTTTTCCAGTAAAAGGTCGTTTAGTCATCTTACCCTAAAGGCAAGATTCGCACACTGGTAAAGAATTTTTTTCTAACTCACTTAGAAATCCATTCTTTACCAATCTCTCAATCCTATTGAGATTGATGTGTCCTAAACGAAGATGCCAAAGTTGTACATTTTCTTTTGGAGAAATACGACGACATTTTGATTAAGTTACGATAGTTCTAAACAATTCAGTATTATGGCGGGAATTAATGGCTAATAGCCTTAGCACATATAAATTCGATTCCGGATTTACTGTGCAAATAAAAACACCATTTTTATGAATAAACACTTTATCCACATTAAAAGAGATAGTATATTTACATTGCAATAAACACTTTACAGAAATGCGGTTCCTTTTTAATTTGGGAACAATATATACATCATTTAAAATAAGAAACCTATTCTGTAAAGCTAACTGGAGCCCTCCCATTGCCACAACTTAAACGACGTGCCCGGTGCCTACTCGCATCGTCATCTCACCAGCCTTCAGTTTTCGCCAAGATTTAATCCCCTGAAAAGAAGAACAAACATGGTTAGTGGCGCCCGAATCAATTATCCAGGCATAATCATCATTCTCCACTAAACAAGTTTCAAGAACAAGTAAATCACACTTACCTTTATCGGTCTTGGCCTTAGCCTTGGCTGCTTTCTTCTCTTTCAGATATCAAGAACAGTTCCTCTTCCAGTGTTCATCTTAGTTGTAGTGGAAACACTTTTCCTTAGCAACCGTGGACGCCTCCTTGGGGCGACAGGCGGTGGGGTAGTAGGTGCCTTCCCTTTTCCCTTACCACTCTTCTTCTTCTTTCCCTTTGCAGAGTTAGAAGTAGAAGGTGCAGACTTCTTTCCTGAGGTCAAACCCCAATGGAACATCCTAGAGGATGAAGCAACATTTTCCTCACCCTTGTTCCTCTTCTTACTTTTCAGTAAAGATTGGTAGGTCTGCAACTCGTTGAGTAGAGTTGTAATGTTATATTTCACTTTGTTAAGAATCACATTGCTACCAAAGTGCAGGAAGCTCTCTGGCAAAGAATGCAGGATTATGTTAACCTGGTTGCCCTCATCGATGGTAGACCTATTTAACTCTGCCACATTAAAGTGGACCATCATGTTTAGCACATACAGTTTGCAAACTGAAGGTCAAGAGAAAAAGGTTTGAAAACTGAATCGGTCTATTTATGGACTGAAACAGGCGTCTTGATTTTGGAACATACAGTTTGATACTGTGATCAAGTCGTATGGCTTTGACCAAAACGTTGATGAACCCTGTGTCTACAAGAAGATCATCAATGCTTCAGTAGTCTTCTTAATGTTGTATGTAGACGATATCCTACTCATTGGGAATAATGTAGGTCTACTGACTGCAGTTAAGAACTGGCTAGCGACCCAATTCCAAATGAAAGATTTGGGAGAGGCTTAGTTTGTTCTAGGAATACAGATCTTTCGAGATCGTAAGAACAAAGTGCTAGCACTATCTCAAGCATCGTACACTGATAAGATGTTGCTCAAGTACTTGATGCAGGACTCCAAGAGAGGCCTACTATCGTTCAGGCATGGAGTCACTTTGTCTAAGGAAATGTGTCCTAAGACGCCTATAGAGGTTGAGAAGATGAGACGGGTCCCATATGTGTCTGCCATTGGCAGTTTGATGTATGCGATGGTTTGTACTCGTCCAGACATCTGCTACGCTGTGGGCATAGTCAGTAGGTATTAGTCTAACCTAGGCCAGGGTCACTAGACCACAGTGAAGAACATCCTCGAGTATCTTCGGAGAACGAGGGACTACATGCTCGTGTATGGTTCGAGGGATTTGATCCTTACAGGATACACAGATTCTGACTTTCAGACTAATAAGGACTTACGCAAGTCCACATCAGGGTCAGTCTTTACTCTTAACGGAGAAGCTGTAGTGTGGCGAAGCACTAAGCAGGGGTGACATCGCCGACTCCACTATGAAGTTGGAGTACGTAGCGACTTGCGAATCTGCTAAGAAGGCCGTCTGGCTCAGAAAGTTCTTCACAGACCTGGAAGTTGTTCCAGATATGTTTAGGCCCATTACCCTCTATTGTGATAATAGTGGGGCAGTTGCAAACTCTAAGGAGCCAAGGAATCACATGCACAATAAACACATAGAGCAGAAGTATCATCTGATCAGTGAGATAGTACATCGAGGGGACGTGACCATCATGAAGATCACTTCGGAGCACAATGTTGCTGACCCGTTTACGAAGGCTCTCACGGCTACAGTGTTTGAGGGTCACCTACGAAGCATAGGTCTATAGGATCGCCCGTGGCTGGATTAGGGCAAGTGGGAGATTTTCTTGTACTGAGCTTTTGTGCCCTAGTTTATTGTTTTGTACTAAATTTATTGTACACCCCACATCGCTTTAAGACAAGTGGGAGATTGTTGGGGTTAATGCCCTAAAGTTCGTGTCTTATAGTTTGTAAGCAGTATGTACGAACGCTTGTGTTGTTAATATATGATATTTACTTCACATCTTGTATTTTGCTCAGTTAATTATTTTATTTGCTTTACCACAAACCAATAACATAAAATCCCTAGTTATCTGTATGTGACTCAAGCATGTATGTGGTGACATAGAAGTGGATCATGTATTGAGTGATAACCAAAATGGTCTGTAGTATATGGATACAGGAGGGAAACCTTATCCTGTTAACGCTACGGACGAGGTCCGCTTTGTGGAATGGTCATAAGTATTGTGACTTGTCACAAATGGTCTGATCCTGATCATTCGTATTGGGGACCTGCGAGCGGGGGGCGTCCTACAAAGAGTTTGTATAAGACCTAACCACGATGTGTTAATGTCTCATTATATAACACCATTCATGACAGAGACTTCACTTCACTAGGATGACCATAGGTAACATGACCTTAATCTTGAGTGAGTTGAGAACTTCTACCATAGAGGGCAATCCTTTAATTTGTATGGGTGCGAGTGGCCAGGTCGCCGATTCAAACCTACCATTTTGGAGATTCATCTGATTTGGGAGCTGGGAACTCAGCTACACAAGATGAAATTCACTCCTTCCCCCAGGTAGGGGTAAGTAGATAGATGGCTCCCTTAAGGGTTGATTCCGGGGCTTGAACGATGTGGCGCCACACACCTTCTCTTGGCCTAAGAGGTGTTCACACATAGTTGGACTATGTTGTATTGTTCATTAGAGGAATCAGTGGTACTTAAGGAGTGAGATGTAACTATAGGGGAAAAAC